>NW_027254885.1:0-147804 GCF_044704955.1 Pristiophorus japonicus
GCATTACACAATGGCGTTACACGGGGGCATTGCACGAGGGTGTTACATGGGGGCGTTACACGAGGGCATTACACGAGGGCGTTACACGGGGGCATTACACGAGGCCGTTACACGAGGGCGTTACACGGGGGCGTTACACGAAGGCGTTACACGGGGGCATTACCCGAGAATGTGACATGGGGGCGTTAAACAAGGGCGTTACATGGGGACATTACACGAGGGCGTTACACAAGAGCATTACACTGGGGCAATACACGAGGGCGTTACACGGGGGCGTTACACGAGGGTGTTACCCGAGAGCATGACATGATGGCGTTACACGAGGGCGTTACACGGGGGTATTACAGGGGGGCATTACACGAGGGCGTTACAGGGGGGCATTACCCGAGGGCATTACACGGGGGCGTTACACGGGGGCATTACACAGGGGCGTTACACGGGGGCGTTACACGAGGTCATTACACGGGGGCATTACCCGAGAATGTGACATGGGGGCGTTAAACGAGGGCGTTACATGGGGACATTACACGAGGGCGTTACACAAGAGCATTACACGGGGGCAATACACGAGGGCGTTACACGAGGGCGTTACATGGGGGCGTTACACGAGGGTGTTATCCGAGAGCATGACATGATGGCGTTACACGAGGGCGTTACACGGGAGTATTACAGGGGGGCATTACACAAGGGCGTTACAGGGGGGCATTACACGAGGGCATTACACGGGGGTGTTACACGGGGGCGTTACACGGGGGCGTTACAAGGGGGTGTTACATGAGGGCGTTACACGAGGGCATTACACGGGGGCATTACACGAGGGCATTACAGAGGGAATTACACGAGGGCGTTAAACGAGGGCGTTACACGGGGGTGTTACGCGAGGGCGTTACATGGGGGCGTTACACGAGGGCGTTACCCGATGGCGTTACACGGGGGCGTTACACGAGAGCATTACATGGGGGCATTACACGAGGGCGTTACACGGGGGCATTACACGAGGGCGTTACACGAGGGCATTACACGGGGGTGTTACACGAGGGCATTACATGGCGGCATTACACGAGGGCGTTACACGAGGCCGTTACACGGGGGCGTTACAAGAGGGCATTACACGGGGGTGTTACACGAGGTCATTACACGGGGGCATTACCCGAGAATGTGACATGGGGGCGTTAAACGAGGGCGTTACACGGGGACATTACACGAGGGCGTTACACAAGAGCATTACACGGGGGCAATACACGAGGGCGTTACACGAGGGCGTTACACGGGGGCGTTACACGACGGTGTTACCCGAGAGCATGACATGATGGCGTTACACGAGGGCGTTACACGGGGGTATTACACGAGGGCATTACATGGCGGCATTACACGAGGGCGTTACACGAGGCCGTTACATGGGGGCGTTACATGAGGGCGTTACACGGGGGTGTTGCACGAGGGCGTTACACGAGGGCATTACACGGGGGTGTTACACGAGGGCATTACACGAGGGTGTTACCCGATGGCGTTACACGGGGGTGTTACACGAGGGCGTTACATGAGGGCGTTACATGGGGGCGTTAAAAGGGGGCATTACACAAGGGCGTTACACGAGGGCATTACCCAAGGACGTAACACGGGGACGTTACACGAGGGTGTTACATGAGGGCGTTACACGGGGGCGTTACACGAGGGCGTTACACGAGGGTGCTACATGAGGGCATTATCCAAGGACGTAACACGGGGACGCTACATGAGGGTGTTACACGAGGGCGTTACTCGGGGGTGTTATACAAGGGCGTTACATGTTGGCGTTACACACGAGCATTACACGGGGGCATTACACAAGGGCATTACAGGGGGGTGTTACATGAGGGCGTAACACGGGGGCATTACACAGGGGGCATTACACAAGGGCATTACAAGAGCTGTGTTACACGAGGGCGTTACACGAGGGGGTCTGTGTCCCCAGCCGGAAACTGTGGCGTTACAAAAGGTCGCCATTTTGCGCATGCGCATACATGTTTGAGTTTTCCCGGGCGCAGTCGGGACTTTAAGACCCGGCAGATTCCTGCGCGCGTGCCCAGACTACCTGCCCACCTCTGAAACTTGGGCAGAGATGGTGCAGACAGAGGGCAGGCAGCGAGCTCACCAATACTCCTCAGAGGCTGCTGAGGCCTTTCGTGCGGGCCGGTGAGTGGTGGTGGTCTGCACTCCCTCTGGTTGGGGGAGGGAGCCCGGTGCCCAGCATGTTGAAGTGGATCTGGCGGGAGATCGCACAGGAGGTGTCAGCGGCAGACACAATGCCGCAAGAAGTTCAACAACCTGACGAGGGTGGTCATGGTGGGTTGCCTTCACATTTAGATAGGTCTGCCATCCTTCCAAGATCACTGTCTCACACAATGTGAAGTCTTTGATGGAGCTGCCCCTTCTCAATGTGTTGGAGTGGGTTGTACAAAGCTGAAGGCTCACTTCCCCAGCCTGTCCCTCTGTAGTCAGGATGTACCTACCCTCTTGTCCACTAATCATTGTCAAGCCTCCTCGCACTCCACTCCCACTGCTGATATGTGTTTGCCAAACATCACCCTGAGCCACGATGCTACCTCCTCCCAATATTTGACAAACCCCAGCCCCACATATTGAAGTGCAGACATTTGCAGATCCACACAGTGGCAGCTTTGGAAGCCACACGTGGCACAACAGGAGGCGGACCCTGACTGAACCCTTCTTCTGGCTCTCCCACAACCAACGGGAGCCACGATGTACCGGAGGCGGACAGCCCGAGTTGCTGGAGTTCACCAAGTGGGTGCAGGGAGTCTCAGCCCTCAGGCACCCCAGTCAGTGCAGTTTCCGGGGCCAATGCCCAGCCCCCTTCGGGTATGTGAATGGAACACGCGACTGATGTGACTTCCTTGACCCCAAATATGAAGTGGTCGAGCCCCTTTACATGTCCAGTGTCACCTTCCTTCTGCCTCCCCTCCCCTGCCACAATCCACACCTTGTTGCTTTGAGTTTACAGATGACCAGCCACCAAGCTTCCTGTGGGCCGTCGACATCTGGCCCGGGAAAGACGATGAGGCAGGGGGTGCGTCTGCTGCCTGAACCTTACAGCCCACCAGTCACACTGTCTGTGGACACAACATCGGGGGACTGAGGTGACTTCCCGGAGTGGAGGACTCTGAGGCTCCAGGCCCCAGTGGCCGACAGCAACGTGAGCGGGAGGGCCAGCTCCCCGGAGGGTATGTCAGCCCGGGGGGTCCAGCTGAAAAACAGGATGTGGCAATGTCCAGGGAGAACACGGAGATGCATCGCGAGCTCATGGGGGCATTGGGTAGGATCCCGGAGAGCACAGATGCACGTTGTGAGTGTGGGGGAGGTCGCCTCACACATTGTCCGTGCATCTGCCGATCCAGCGAGACCATCCCTGCCCACTCAGCGGCCATCCCTGCCCACTCGCAGAGGGCCATCCCTGCCCACTCACAGAGGGCCATCGCCATCCCTGCCAACTCACAGAGGGCCATCGCCATCCCTGCCCACTCACAGAGGGCCATCGCCATCCCTGCCCACTCACAGAGGGCCATCGCCATCCCTGCCCACTCACAGAGGGCCATCGCCATCCCTGCCCACTCACAGAGGGCCATCGCCATCCCTGCCCACTGACAGAGGGCCATCGCCATCCCTGCCCACTCACAGAGGGCCATCGCCATCCCTGCCCACTGACAGAGGGCCATCGCCATCCCTGCCCACTCACAGAGGGCCATCGCCATCCCTGCCCACTGACAGAGGGCCATCGCCATCCCTGCCCACTCACAGAGGGCCATCCCTGCCCACTCACAGAGGGCCATCCCCTGCCCACTGACAGAGGGCCATCGCCATCCCTGCCCACTCACAGAGGGCCATCCCTGCCCACTGACAGAGGGCCATCGCCATCCCTGCCCACTGACAGAGGGCCATCCCTGCCCACTCACAGAGGGCCATCGCCATCCCTGCCCACTCACAGAGGGCCATCGCCATCCCTGCCCACTCACAGAGGGCCATCCCTGCCCACTGACAGAGGGCCATCGCCATCCCTGCCCACTGACAGAGGGCCATCCCTGCCCACTCACAGAGGGCCATCCCTGCCCACTCACAGAGGGCCATCCCTGCCCACTGACAGAGGGCCATCGCCATCCCTGCCCACTGACAGAGGGCCATCGCCATCCCTGCCCACTGACAGAGGGCCATCCCTGCCCACTGACAGAAGGCCATCGCCATCCCTGCCCACTCACAGAGGGCCATCGCCATCCCTGCCCACTCACAGAGGGCCATCCCTGCCCATTGACAGAGGGCCATCGCCATCCCTGCCCACTGACAGAGGGCCATCGCCATCCCTGCCCACTGACAGAGGGCCATCCCTGCCCACTCACAGAGGGCCATCCCTGCCCACTGACAGAGGGCCATCGCCATCCCTACCCACTGACAGAGGGCCATCGCCATCCCTGCCCACTCACAGAGGGCCATCGCCATCCCTGCCCACTGACAGAGGGCCATCCCTGCCTACTCACAGAGGGCCATCCCTGCCCACTCACAGAGGGCCATCGCCATCCCTGCCCACTGACAGAGGGCCATCGCCATCCCTGCCCACTCACAGAGGGCCATCGCCATCCCTGCCCACTGACAGAGGGCCATCGCCATCCCTGCCCACTGACAGAGGGCCATCCCTACCCACTCACAGAGGGCCATCCCTGCCCACTGACAGAGGGCCATCGCCATCTCTGCCCACTGACAGAGGGCCATCGCCATCCCTGCCCACACACAGAGGGCCATCGCCATCCCTGCCCACTGACAGAGGGCCATCCCTACCCACTGACAGAGGGCCATCGCCATCCCTGCCCACTGACAGAGGGCCATCCCTACCCACTCACAGAGGGCCATCGTCATCCCTGCCCACTCACAGAGGGCCATCGCCATCCCTGCCCACTCACAGAGGGCCATCACCATCCCTGCCCACTCACAGAGGGCCATCGCCATCCCTGCCCACTCACAGAGGGCCATCGCCATCCCTGCCCACTCACAGAGGGCCATCGCCATCCCTGCCCACTCACAGAGGGCCATCCCTGCCCACTCACAGAGGGCCATCGCCATCCCTGCCCACTCACAGAGGGCCATCGCCATCCCTGCCCACTGACAGAGGGCCATCGCCATCCCTGCCCACTCACAGAGGGCCATCGCCATCCCTGCCCACTGACAGAGGGCCATCCCTACCCACTGACAGAGGGCCATCGCCATCCCTGCCCACTCACAGAGGGCCATCGCCATCCCTGCCCACTGACAGAGGGCCATCGCCATCCCTGCCCACTCACAGAGGGCCATCGCCATCCCTGCCCACTGACAGAGGGCCATCGCCATCCCTGCCCACTCACAGAGGGCCATCCCTGCCCACTGACAGAGGGCCATCGCCATCCCTGCCCACTGACAGAGGGCCATCCCTGCCCACTCACAGAGGGCCATCATCATCCCTGCCCACTGACAGAGGGCCATCCCTGCCCACTCACAGAGGGCCATCGCCATCCCTGCTCACTGACAGAGGGCCATCCCTGCCCACTCACAGAGGGCCATCACCATCCCTGCCCACTCACAGAGGGCCATCGCCATCCCTGCCCACACACAGAGGGCCATCCCTGCCCACTGACAGAGGGCCATCACCATCCCTGCCCACTGACAGAGGGCCATCGCCTTCCCTGCCCACTCACAAAGGGGGTGGCCTCCAGCAGTGACAGTGCCGTGCCAGGGTGTAGTGTATGCCATGAGTGACGTGGCAGCATTGATCGCATCGCAGGCACAAGCTACGCTGCTGCTTGGTGATGTCATGGGGTCGCTGACTGGTGCCATCCTCTTGGTCTTCCCCACTGTCCAACGGGGAAGGAACGTTGCCCAAGCAGGCCAGCAAGTTGTGGTGCCACATCATGCTCCGGATGCTGAGGCCCAGCCCTGTGGGAGTGTCAGTGGTTCCCAGGAAATATAAGGGGGTTCTTCCTCAGGATCCCACCACCGACTCTCCCACCATGCACCTAATGCAGTCCACACCCGAGCCAACAGAGACAACCTCTGTCGATCCTGAGGGGCAGCAGTCTGTAGCCGGGCCTTCCAAGGTCCAGAGGTGGTCCAGGCGTGGTCCTAGGCTGTCTGCACTCTCTGCCCACACACACAGCAGCCCTCTAGCAGCCTTGCTGTAGGCACTGAGGCCTCATTGAGGAGGAGCAGCAGGCGTGGGAGGGCGATGAAGGGAATGGGGGGGGAATTCTCAGGGCAAGTCCTATTAAGGGGTGGGGCAACCTTGTGCAGAAGCCTTGATGTATTCTGAGTACACATGCAAGTCATTGTTTTTTTTTAAATGCACTTGTTCGGTTACTGGCAGCAGGACACGGTTACAAGGACCCTCAAAGCCTCCCTGATAAAGTGCAATATCCCCACTGACACCTGGGAGTCCCTGGCCAAAGACCACCCTAAGTGGAGGAAGTGTATCCGGGAGGGCGCTGAGCACCTTGAGTCTCATCGCTGAGAGCATGCAGAAATCAAGTGCAGGCAGCGGAAGGAGCTTGCGGCAAACCAGTCCCACCCTCCCTTACCCTCAACTACTGTCTGTCCCACCTGAAACAGAGACTATAATTCCCACATTGGACTGTTCAGTCACCTGAGAACTCACTTTTAGAGTGGAGGCAAGTCTTCCTCGATTTCGAGGGACTGCCTATGATGATGATGATGGCAAGTAGGGAGGAGGATGAAGGAGGAGGAAACAGGGAATGGGAGGAGGGAGAGGGAAGGAGAAGGGAAGGGGTGGGGGGGGAGGGTGGAGGAGGGAGAAGAGGAGGGAGAGGGAGGATAGAGGAAGATTGAGAGGGAGGGAGAAGAGAAGGGGAGGGAGGAGAGTGGGAGTGGGAGAGGGAGAGTGAGGGAGGGAAGGGGAGGGAGAGAGAGGGAGGAGAGCAGAGTAGGGAATGGGAATGGGAGGGAGGGAGGAGGACGGAGAGGAAGGGAGAGGGAGCGAGAGTGTGGAGGAGGGAGAGTGAGGGAGGAGGAGGGAGAGCGAGGGAAGAGGAGTGAGAGGGAGGGAGGCCGAGGGAGAGTGTGGAGGAGGGAGAGGGGGTAGGAGGAAGGAGAGGGAAGGAAGAGGGGGGAGAGGGAGGGAGGGAGAGGGAGGGAAGGAGGAGGAGGGAGAGGGAGGGAGGGGGAGTGTGGAGGAGAGAGGGGGCAGAGGAGGCGGGAGAGGGAGGGAGGGGGCGGGAAAGGTAGGGTGGAGGAGGGAGAGGGAGGAGGAGGGAGAGTGTGAAGGAGGGAAGTGAAGGAGGGAGAGGGAGGGAAGGAGGGGAGGGAGAGGGAAGGAGGGGGAGGGAGAGGGAGGGATGAGAGAGAGGGAGAGTGGAGGAGGGAAAGCGAGGGAGGAGGAGGGAGAGGGAGGGATGATGGAGGGAAGAGGGAGAGGGAGGGTGGAGGAGGGAAAGTGAGGGAGGGGGAGGGAGAGCATGGGTGGAGGAAGGTGTGGGAGGGGGAATGAGGGAGCAGGTCCCTCCCACTCCCTCTCCCTTCCCTGAAGGTGGGTGTAATGAATGACAAGCCCTTGGCTCCCCCTGCTGCCTCCAGCCCGGGGTATGTTACACAGACTGAGGGACTGAGGGACGGAGCTTTGTGCCTGTGAGCCCGGCTGAGCAAGGACAGAGGGACAGAGGGCAAGGCTCCTGGAGCTGGTAGGTGAGCTGGAGAACTGGAGACATTGTTCCCGTTAGCAGCTGAAGGTGTAAAGTCCCGGTGGTGGGTAAGTCTGAAAGCGGCGAGTTTTACAATCAGTAAACAGCATGCGGGACTGTCCCCGGAATGTGAATCTCTTTCTGCTTTCCCTCTGGCACTAAGACTGCGTATGATCGCTGCTACATTGTATTGTTGAGATCTTTAAAATCTTTACAAAGACACTGACTGTCCTGTTACTGTGGCCACTCACTGTATGTGACTGCAATATACACTTGCATTTATATAGCGCCGTTCACCACCCAAGGACATCCCAATGTTCTTCACAGCCAATGAAGTACTTATTGACCTTCATTGACTTGTAATGTAGGAAACGCGGCAGCAAATTTGAGCACAGCAAGCTCCCACAATCACAATCCTATAATGAGCAGATCGACTGTTTTAGTGATGTTGATTGAGGGATAAGTATTGGTCCACACACCGGGGAGAACTCCCCTGCTCATCTCTGAAATAGTGCCAGGGGATCTTTTACATCGAGAGAGAACAGAGAGGGCCTCCGTTTAACGTCTCATTCAAAATACAGCCCCTCTGACAGTGCAGCACTCCCTCAGTACTGCCCCTCCGACAGTGCGGCGCTCGCTCAGTACTGCCCCTCCAACAGTGCGGCATTCCGTCAGTACTGCCCCTCCGACAGTGCAGTACTCCCTCAGTACTGCCCCTCCGACAGTGCAGTACTCCCTCAGTACTGCCCCTCCGACAGTGCAGTACTCCCTCAGTACTGCCCCTCCGACAGTGCGGCACTCCCTCAGTACTGCCCCTCCGACAGTGCAGTACTCCCTCAGTACTGCCCCTCCGACAGTGCGGCACTCCCTCAGTACTGCCCCTCCGACAGTGCGGCGCTCGCTCAATACTGCCCCTCCGACAGTGCGGCGCTCCCTCAGTACGGCCTCTCCGACAGTGCGGCACTCCCTCAGTACTGCCCCTCCGACAGTGCGGCGCTCCCTCAGTACTGCCTCTCCGACAGTGCGGCACTCCCTCAGTACTGCCCCTCCGACAGTGCAGTACTCCCTCAGTTAATTCATCCACCTTATTACGAATACTCCGACAGTGCGGCACTCCCTCAGTACTGCCCCTCCGACAGTGCGGCACTCCCTCAGTACTGCACTGCAGTGTCAGCCTAGATTTTTGTGTCAAGCTCCTGCAGTGGGACTTGAACCCACAACCTTCTGACTCAAAGGCGAGATGCTTCTCACTTTTAAAAATATATAATTTATTCAACATTAAAAGCATTTACAACATCGTCATCATTCCATCGTATCATACAAATCCTTTCCCCCGCTCTGCACGGCCGTTACCCCAAAACCTGAAGTTTAATTTGTCTCCTGTAACATATATTAATCTGACAAAATTCATAACCAAACCTTCCGAACTTTTTCTAGGATCTCCTCATCCCAAAAGGTTCTTGCAGATACAACAGGTCCGTGTCTTTAAAACACTGCAACAACCTGCTGCAATTTCTTCTCCCCCCCTCAGTCCGTTCACGTTAATTGAGACCAATGTAATCATGGCTCCTAATAAAGAAAGTGTGCCTGATAATCCTCCATCATTTAATCTCTGGCCCTTCCCTCCTCTCATGCTCCTTCCCAACCTTTCGGGCAGCTGTTTTCTCCTGCAGCCCCTGGCTCTTTTTCACTCCTGTCTGAACTTTCCCTGCAATTTCAGCCCCTTACATTAGGTTTAGGCCGAGGAGCTGCCCCTCCTCCCTCCTTCTGCCCTCACTAACCTTTCCCTTTCTACATGATGCCCCTCGCCCCCCAATTCCATGTCTCCTTCCCCCTCTGACTCCTCACACCCCAGCTCTTCTGTAATCTCCCGTCCCTGTTTCCCGTCAGATACAGAATCTCCCTTCGAGAGTCCTCCTGCTAACCTGGTTTCTCCAACAGTGGTATTCCCTTCGACCTCACTTCCACCGCTGACCCTTGCTCCCCGTTTCTTCTCTCTCTGGGACAATGGCACGTCTTCCCATCTTGTTCCCTTTTGGCTGCTTTGTCTCCCAGCTCCCGTCCTGCTGCCCATTTAAGGCTCCTGCCTCTTGCACCCGCTCCTGTTCTTTCCCCCTTCTGCTCCCCAAGATGTACAACTCCCCGTCTCTCTTTGGAGTACTTACACTTACCCCGCCACTGCTCCCCCCACAGACACCTGAAGGCGAGCCATATTTTGGCTCAACTCTGTCCCTGACCCGTGCTGCCCTTTCTGCTGACTTTGTCCTTTTCCACCATGTGTTTTCCACCATCTCCATCCTGTTCTCTGCTCCGCAATTTTCTGCCTCTTCCTGCGATCTTTCCTCATTCCGTTCGGCGGCTGTGTCCTCCGGCTCCTCCGCTCCTCTGGCCACTCCACTCACATCTCCTGCTCCTTCTCCCATCTCCTCATCACTCAAGGAGCTTCCTTCTGCCTCACACTCACAGCAGGTGGGGCCTGTGTGACACACCCCTCTGCCTTGCAGTTCTGAGCGATGTGTCCAGACTCGCTGCAGTTATAACAATACAGGTGTGGACAGCTTCTTACTGTTTGGGTACTGTTGAGGGGGATGATTCATCAGGGGAGAGCAGCAGCAGCCAAGTTCATGACAGGAGGGGAGGAAAAAGAGTGGGAGAGCTACAGTGGTAGGGGATTCTATTGTAAGAGGAATAGATAGATGTTTCTGCAGCCGCAATCGAGACTCCAGGATGGTATGTTGCCTCCCTGGTTCAAGGGTCAAGGATGTCTCAGAGCGGTTGCAGGACATTTTGAAAAGGGAGGGTGAACAGCCAGTTGATGTGGTGCATATAGGTGCCAATGATATAAGTAAAAAACAGGATGAGGTCCTACAAGCTGAATTTAGGGAGCTAGGAGTTAAATTAAAAAGTAGGACCGCAAAGGTACTAATCTCAGGATTGCTACCAGTGCCACGTGCTAGTCAGAGTAGGAATCGCAGGATAGCTCAGATGAATACGTGGCTTGAGGAGTGATGCAGAAAGGAGGGATTCAAATTCCTGGGACATTGGAACCGGTTCTGGGGGAGGTGGGACCAGTACAAACCGGACGGTCTGCACCTGGGCAGGAACGGAACCAATGTCCTAGGGGGAATGTTTGCTCGTGCTGTTGGGGAGGGGTTAAACTAATATAGCAAGGGGTTGGGAACCTATGCAGGGAGGCAGAGGGAAGTAGAATGGGGGCAGAAGCAAAAGATACAAAGAAGAAAAGTAAAAGTGGAGGGCAGAGAAACCCAAAGTAAAAATCAAAAAGGGCCACATTGCAGCAAAATTCTAAAAGGGCAAAGTATGTTAAAAAGACAAGCCTGAAGGCTCTGTGCCTCAATGCGAGGAGTATTCGTAATAAGGTGGATGAATTAACTGCACAGGCAGCTATTAACGAATATGATACAATTGGCATCACGGAGACATGGCTCCAGGGTGACCAAGGCTGGGAGCTCAACATCCAGAGGTATTCAACATTCAGGAAGGATAGACAGAAAGTAAAAGGAGGTGGGGTAGCGTTGCTGGTTAAAGAGGAAATTAATGCAATAGTAAGGAAGGACATTAGCTTGGATGATGTGGAATCGGTATGGGTGGAGCTACGGAATACCAAAGGGCAGAAAACGCTGCTGGGAGTTGTGTACAGACCACCAAACAGTAGTAGTGAGGTTGGGGACAGCATCAAACAAGAAATTAGGGATGCATACAATAAAGATACAGCAGTTATCATGGGTGACTTTAATCTACATATAGATTGGGCTAACCAAACTGGTAGCTATATGATGGAGGAGGATTTCCTGGAGTGTAATAGGGATGGTTTTCTGGACCAATATGTCAAGGAACCAACTAGAGGGCTGGCCATCCTAGGCTGGGTGATGTGTAATGAGAAAGGACTAATTAGCAATCTTGTTGTGCAAGGCCCCTTGGGGAAGAGTGACACAGTTAATTCAGAGACTAGAGTCCTGAACTTAAGGAAAGGTAGCTTTGATGGTATGAGACGTGAATTGGCTAGAATAGACTGCCAAATGATACTTAGAGGGTTGACAGTGGATAAACAATGGCAAACATTTAAAGATTACATGGATGAACATCAACAACTGTACATTCCTGTTTGGAGTAAAAATAAAATAGGGAAGGTGGCTCAACCGTGGCTAACAAGGGAAAATAAGGATAGTGTTAAATCCAAGGAAGAGGCATATACATTGGCCAGATAAAGCAACAAACCTGAGGACTGGGAGAAATTTAAAATTCAGCAGAGGAGGACAAAGGGTTTAATTAGGAGGGGGAAAATAGAGTATGAGAGGAAGCTTGCTGGGAACATAAAAACTGACTGCAAAAGCTTCGAAAGCTATGTAAAGAGAAAAAGATTAGTGAAGACAAACATCGGTCCCTTGCAGTCAGATTCAGGTGAATTTATAATGGGGAACAAAGAAATGGTGGACCAGTTGAACAAATACTTTGGTTCTGTCTTCACAAAGGAAGACACAAATAATCTTCGAGAAGTACCAGGGGACCGAGGGTCTAGCGAGAAGGAGGAAAATTGTGTTCGAGAAATTGAGGGGATTGAAGGCTGATAAATCCCCGGGGCCTGATAGTCTGCATCCCAGAGTACTTAAGGAAGTGGCCCTAGAAATAGTGGATGCATTGGTGATCATTTTACAACAGTCTATCGATTCTGGATCAGTTCCTATGGACTGGAGGGTAGCTAATGTAACACCACTTTTTAAAAAAGGAGGGAGCGAGAAAACGGCTAATTATAGACCGGTTAGCCTGACATCAGTAGTGGGGAAAATGTTAAAATCAATTATTAAAAATGAAATAGCAGCGCATTTGGAAAGCAGTGACAGGATCGGTCCAAGTCAGCATGGATTTATGAAAGGGAAATCATGCTTGACAAATCTTCTGGAATTTTTTGAGGATGTAACTAGTAGAGTGGACAAGGGAGAACCAGTGGATGTGGTGTATTTGGACTTTCAAAAGGTTTTTGACAAGGTCCCACACAAGAGATTGTTGTGCAAAATTAAAGCACATGGTATTGGGGGTAATGTACTGACATGGATAGAGAACTGGTTGGCAGACAGGAAGCAGAGAGTCCGGATAAACAGGTCCTTTTCAGAATGGCAGGCAGTGACTAGTGGGATGCCGCAGGGCTCAGTGCTGGGACCCCAGCTCTTTACAATATACATTAATGATTTAGATGAAGGAATTGAGTGTAATATCTCCAAGTTTGCAGATGACACTAAACTGGGTGGCAGTGTGAGCTGTGAGGAGGATGCTAAGAGGCTGCAGGGTGACTTGGACAGGTTAGATGAGTGGGCAAATGCATGGCAGATGCAGTATAATGCAGATAAATGTGATGTTATCCACTTTGGGGGCAAAAACACGAAGGCAGAATATTATCTGAATGGCGGCAGATTAGGAAAAGGGGAGGTGCAACGAGACCTGGATGTCATGGTACATCAGTCATTGAAAGTTGGCATGCAGGTACAGCAGGCAGTGAAGAAGGCAAATGGTATGTTGGCCTTCATAGCTAGGGGATTTGAGTATAGGAGCAGGGAGGTCTTACTGCAGTTGTACAGGGCCTTGGTGAGCCACCCACCGTGAGAGAGAGCCACCCACCCACCGAGAGAGAGAGATATCCACCCACCGAGAGAGAGAGAGACACCCAGCCACCGAGAGAGAGAGAGCCACCCACCCACCGAGAGAGAGAGATATCCACCCACCGAGAGAGAGAGAGACACCCAGCCACCGAGAGAGAGAGAGACACCCAGCCACCGAGAGAGAGAGCCACCCACCCACCGAGAGAGAGAGCTACCCACCCACCGAGAGAGAGAGAGCCACCCACCCACCGAGAGAGAGAGCTACCCAACCACCGAGAGAGAGAGAGCCACCCACCCACCGAGAGAGAGAGCTACCCAACCACCGAGAGAGAGAGAGCCACCCACCCACCGAGAGAGAGCCACCCACCCACCGAGAGAGAGAGAGCCACCCACCCACCGAGAGAGAGAGCTACCCAACCACCGAGACAGAGAGCCATCCTCCCACCGAGAGAGAGAGACACCCAGCCACCGAGAGAGAGAGCTACCCAACCACCGAGAGAGAGAGAGCCACCCACCCACCGAGAGAGAGAGCTACCCAACCACCGAGAGAGAGAGAGCCACCCACCCACCGAGAGAGAGAGCTACCCAACCACCGAGAGAGAGAGAGCCACCCACCCACCAAGAGAGAGCCACCCACCCACCGAGAGAGAGAGAGCCATCCTCCCACCGAGAGAGAGAGACACCCAGCCACCGAGAGAGAGAGACACCCAGCCACCGAGAGAGAGAGAGACACCCAGCCACCGAGAGAGAGAAAGAGCCACCCACCGAGAGAGAGAGAGCCACCCACCCACCGAGAGAGAGAAAGAGCCACCCACCGAGAGAGAGAGAGCCACCCACCCACCGAGACAGAGAGCCATCCTCCCACCGAGAGAGAGAGATATCCACCCACCGAGAGAGAGAGAGACACCCAGCCACCGAGAGAGAGAGCTACCCAACCACCGAGAGAGAGAGAGCCACCCACCCACCGAGAGAGAGAGCTACCCAACCACCGAGAGAGAGAGAGCCACCCACCCACCAAGAGAGAGCCACCCACCCACCGAGAGAGAGAGAGCCACCCACCCACCGAGAGAGAGAGCTACCCAACCACCGAGACAGAGAGCCATCCTCCCACCGAGAGAGAGAGACACCCAGCCACCGAGAGAGAGAGACACCCAGCCACCGAGAGAGAGAGAGACACCCACCCACCGAGAGAGAGAAAGAGCCACCCACCGAGAGAGAGAGAGCTACCCACCCACCGAGAGAGAGAGAGCCACCCACCCACCGAGACAGAGAGCCATCCTCCCACCGAGAGAGAGAGAGACACCCACCGAGAGAGAGAGAGCCACCCACACACCGAGAGAGAGAGCTACCCAACCACCGAGAGAGAAAGAGCCACCCACCCACCGAGAGAGAGAGAGCCACCCACCCACCGAGAGAGAGAGAGACACCCACCCACCGAGAGAGAGAGAGCCACCCACACACCGAGAGAGAGAGCTACCCAACCACCGAGAGAGAGAGCTACCCACCCACCGAGACAGAGAGCCATCCTCCCACCGAGAGAGAGAGATATCCACCCACCGAGAGAGAGAGAGACACCCAGCCACCGAGAGAGAGAGAGCCACCCACTGAGAGAGAGAGAGCCACCCACCCACCGAGAGAGAGAGAGCCACCCACTGAGAGAGAAAGAGCCACCCACACACCGAGAGAGAGAGAGCTACCCAGCCACCGAGAGAGAGAGAGCCACCCACCCACCGAGAGAGAGCCACCCACCCACCGAGAGAGAGAGAGCCACCCACTGAGAGAGAAAGAGCCACCCAGCCACCGAGAGAGAAAGAGCCACCCACCCACCGAGAGAGAGAGAGCCACCCACCCACCGAGAGAGAGCCACCCACCCACCGAGAGAGAGAGCCACCCACACACCGAGAGAAAGAGCCACCCACCCACCGAGAGAGAGAGCCACCCACCCACCGAGAGAGAGAGAGCCACCCACCCACCGAGAGAGAGAGCCACCCACTGAGAGAGAAAGAGCCACCCACCCACTGAGAGAGAGAGAGCCACCCACCGAGAGAGAGAGAGCCACCCACCCACCGAGAGAGAGCCACCCACCCACCGAGAGAGAGAGCCACCCACACACCGAGAGAAAGAGCCACCCACCCACCGAGAGAGAGAGCCACCCACCCACCGAGAGAGAGAGAGCCACCCACCCACCGAGAGAGAGAGCCACCCAATCACCGAGAGAGAGAGCCACCCAATCACCGAGAGAGAGAGAGCCACCCACCCATCGAGAGAGAGAGAGCTACTCACCCACCGAGAGAGAGAGCCACCCATCCACCGGGAGAGAGAGCCACCCACCCACCGAGAGAGAGAGAGAGCCACCCACCCACCGAGAGAGAGAGAGCCACCCACCCACCGAGAGAGAGAGCCACCAAATCACCGAGAGAGAGAGAGCAACCCACCCACCGAGAGAGAGAGAGCCACCCACCCACTGAGAGAGAGAGAGAGCCACCCACCCACCGAGAGAGAGAGAGCCACCCACCCACCGAGAGAGAGAGAGCCACCCAATCACCGAGAGAGAGAGCCACCCAATCACCGAGAGAGAGAGTGCCACCCACCCATCGAGAGAGAGAGCCACTCACCCACCGAGAGAGAGAGAGAGACACCCACCCACTGAGAGAGAGAGCCACCCACCCACCGAGAGAGAGCCACTCACCCACCGAGAGAGAGAGAGAGAGAGCCACCCACCCACACACCAAGAGCGCCACCCACCAACCGAGGGGGCGAGAGAACCACCCTAGCACCGAGAGAGAGAGAGAGAGCCACCCACCCACCGAGAGGGAGAGCCACCCACCGAGAAAGAGAGAGCCACCCACCCATCGAGAGAGAGAGAGCCACCCACCCCCGGGGAGAGAGAGCCACCCACCGAGAAAGAGAGAGCCACCCACCCACCGAGAGAGAGAGAGAGAGCCACCCATCCACCGAGACAGAGAGAGAGAGCCACCCACCCACCGAGAGAGAGAGAGAGCCACCCACCCACCGAGAGAGAGAGAGAGAGCCACCCACCCACTGAGAGAGAGAGAGAGCCACCCACCCACCGAGAGAGATAGACACCCACCCACGAGAGGGAGCACCCAACCACCGAGAGAGAGAGAGCCACCCACCCACCGAGAAAGAGAGAGCCACGCACCCACCGAGAGAGAGAGAGACCCACCCACTGAGAGAGAGAGAGAGAGCCACCCATCCACCGAGAGAGAGAGAGAGAGCCACCCACCCACCGAGAGAGAGAGCCACCCACCCACCGAGAGAGAGAGAGAGAGCCACCCACCCACCGAGAGAGAGAGCCACCCACCCACCGAGAGAGAGAGCCACCCACCCACCGAGAGAGAGAGAGAGAGCCACCCATCCACCGAGAGAGAGAGAGAGAGCCACCCACCCACCGAGAGAGAGAGCCACCCACCCACCGAGAGAGAGAGCCACCCACCCACCGAGAGAGCGAGAGAGAGCCACCCACCCACCGAGAAAGAGAGAGCCACCCACCCACCGAGAGAGAGGGAGAGCCACCCACCCACCGAGAGAGCGAGAGAGAGCCACCCACCCACCGAGCGAGAGAGAGAGAGCCACCCACCCACCGAGAGAGAGCCACCCACCGAGAGAGAGCCACCCACCGAGAGAGAGAGAGAGCCACCCACCGAGAGAGAGAGAGCCACCCACCGAGAGAGAGAGAGAGCCACCCACCGAGAGAGAGAGAGAGCCACCCACCGAGAGAGAGAGAGCCACCCACCGAGAGAGAGAGAGAGCCACCCACCGAGAGAGAGAGAGCCACCCACCGAGAGAGAGAGAGCCACCCACCCACCCACCGAGAGAGAGAGAGCCACCCACCCACCGAGAGAGAGCCACCCACCGAGAGAGAGAGAGAGCCACCCACTGAGAGAGAGAGAGCCACCCACCGAGAGAGAGAGAGCCACCCACCCACCCACCGAGAGAGAGAGAGCCACCCACCCACCGAGCGAGAGAGAGAGAGCCACCCACCAACCGAGAGAGAGAGAGCCACCCACCCACCGACAGAGCGAGCCACCCACCCACCGATTGAGAGAGAGCCGCCCACCCAACATGAGAGAGAGAGACACCCACCCACCGAGAGAGAGAGAGCCACCCACCCACCGAGAGAAAGAGAGAGCCACCCAGCAAGAGAGAGAGATCCACCCACCCACCGAGAGAGAGAGAGACCCACCCACTGAGAGAGAGAGAGCCACCCACA
This sequence comes from Pristiophorus japonicus, assembly GCF_044704955.1. Taxonomy (NCBI): domain Eukaryota; kingdom Metazoa; phylum Chordata; class Chondrichthyes; family Pristiophoridae; genus Pristiophorus; species Pristiophorus japonicus. Next base: position 17,556 of record NW_027254885.1, read on the forward strand.
CACAGAGAGAGAGAGAGCCACCCACTGAGAGAGAGCAGCTCACTCACCGAGAGAGAGAGCCACCCACCGACCGAGAGAAAGAGAGAGCCACCCACCCACCGAGAGAGAGAGCCACCCACCCACCGAGAGAGAGAGCCACCCACCCACCGAGAGAGAGAGAGAGAGAGATACTCACCCTCCGAGAGAGAGAGCCACCCCCGAGATAGAGAGAGCCACCCACCCACCGAAAGAGAGAGAGAGCCACCCACCCACCGAGAGAGAGAGTGAGAGAGACACCCACCCACTGAGAGTGAGAGAGACACCCACGCACCGAGAGAGAGAGAGAGAGAGGCACCCACCCTCCGAGAGAGAGAGCCACCCACCGAGAGAGAGAGAGCCACCCACCCACCGAGAGAGAGAGAGAGAGAGATACCCACCCTCCGAGAGAGAGAGCCACCCACCGAGAGAGAGAGAGCCACCCACCCAGAGAGAGCCACCCGTCCACCAAAAGAGAGAGCCACCCAACCACCAAGAGAGAAATAGCCGCCCACCCACCAAGAGAGAGAGAGAGCCACCCAGCGAGAGAGAGAGAGCCACCCACCCACCAAGACAGAGAGATCCACCAACCCACCGAGAGAGAGAGAGCCAGCCACCCACCGAGTGAGAGATCCACCCACCCACCGAGAGAGAGATCCACGCACCAACCGAGAGAGAGAGAGAGCCACCCACCGAGAGAGAGAGAGAGCCACCCACCCACCGAGAGTGAGAGAGCCACCCACTGAGAGAGAGAGAGCCACCCACTGAGAGAGAAAGAGCCACCCACCCGCCGAGAGTGAGAGAGCCACCCACTGAGAGAGAGAGAGCCACCCAGCCACCGAGAGAGAGAGCCACCCACTCACCGAGAGAGAGCCACTGATCCTCCGACAGAGAGAGTCTCCCACCCACCGAGAGAGAGAGAGACCCACCCAGCGAGAGAGAGAGAGAACCACCCAGCGAGAGAGAGAGCCACCAACCCACCGAGAGAAAGAGCCATCCACCCACCGAGAGAGAGAGAGCCACCCACCCACCGAGAGAGAGAGAGCCACCCACCCACCGAGAGAGAGAGCTACCCACCCTCCGGGAGAGAGAGAGAGAGCCACCCACCCACCGAGAGAGAGAGCCACCCACCGAGAGAGAGAGAGCGACTCACCCACCGAGAGAGAGAGCCACCCACCGAGAGAGCCACCCACCGAGAGAGAGAGAGCGACTCACCCACCGAGATAGAGAGCCACCCACCGAGAGAGAGAGAGCGACTCACCCACTTAGAGAGAGAGCTACCCACCCACCGAAAGAGAGAGCCACCCACTCACCAAGCGTGAGAGAGACACCCAGCCACTGAGAGAGAAATAGCTGCCCACCCAACAAGAGAGAGAGAGACATCCACCCACCGAGAGAGACAGAGGTCCACCCACTCCCTGAGAGAGAGTGAGCCACCCACCCACCAAGAGAGAGAGAGAGCCACCCACCGAGAGAGAGAGAACCACCCACCCTCCGATAGAGAGAGCCACCCACCGAGAGAGAGAGAGCCAGCCACCCACCGAGTGAGAGAGCCACCCACCCACCGAGAGAGAGAGAGCCACCCACCCACCGACAGAGAGACAGCAACACACCCGAGAGAGAGAGAGTGCCACCCACCCACTGAGAGAAAGAGATCCACCCACCCATCGAGAGAGAGAGAGCCACCCACCGAGAGAGAAAGAGAGAGCAACCCACCAATCGAGAAAGAGAGTGAGCCACCCACCCACCAAAAGAGAGAGCGAGCCACCCACCCACCAAGAGAGAGAGAGCCGACCACCCACCGAGAGAGAGAGAGAGCCACCCACCCACCTTGAGAGAGAGCCACCCACCGAGAGAGAGAGCCACCCATCGAGAGAGAGAGAGCCACCCACCCACCGAGAGAGAGAGCCACCCACCGAGAGAGAAAGCCACCCACCGAGAGAGAGAGAGCCACCCACCCACCGAGAGTAAGCGCCACCCACCCACCGAGAGAGAGAGCCACCCAGCCACCGAGAGAGAACCACCCAGCCAGAGAGAGCCACACACCCACCGAAAGAGCGAGCCACCCACCCACCAAGAGTGAGAGAGACACCCAGCCACCGAGAGAGAAATAGCTGCCCACCCAACAAGAGAGAGTGAGCCACCCACCCACCAAGAGAGAGAGATCCACGCACCAACCGAGACAGAGAGAGAGCCACCCACCGAGAGAGAGAAAGAGCCACCCACCCACCGAGAGAGAGAGAGCCACCCACTGAGAGAGAGAGAGCCACCCACCCACCGAGAGAGAGAGCCACCCAGCCACCGAGAGAGAGAGAGCCACTGATCCTCCGACAGAGAGTGTCTCCCACCCACCGAGAGAGAGAGAGACCCACCCAGCGAGAGAGAGAGAGAACCACCCAGCGAGAGAGAGAGAGAACCACCCAGCGAGAGAGAGAGCCACCAACCCACTGAGAGAAAGAGCCATCCACCCACCGAGAGAGAGAGAGAGACATCCACCCACCGAGAGAGAGAGAGCCAATCACACACCGAGAGAGAGAGCCACCCACCCAACAAGAGAGAGAGAGAGACATCCACCCACCGAGAGAGAGAGAGAGCCACCCACCCACCGAGAGAGAGAGAGAGAGACATCCACCCACCGAGAGAGAGAGCCACCCACCCACCGAGAGAGAGAGAGAGCCACCCACCCACCGAGAGAGAGAGAGAGCCACTGATCCTCTGACAGAGAGAGTCTCCCACCCACCGAGAGAGAGAGACCCACCCAGCGAGAGAGAGAGAGACCCACCCAGCGAGAGAGAGAGAGAACCACCCAGCGAGAGAGAGAGCCTCCAACCCACCGAGAGAAAGAGCCATCCACCCACCGAGAGAGAGAGAGACAATCACACACTGAGAGAAAGAGTGAGAGTCACCCACCCACCGAGAGAGAGAGAGAGCCACCCACCCACCGAGAGAAAGAGCCATCCACCCACCGAGAGAGAGAGAGACAATCACACACTGAGAGAAAGAGTGAGAGTCACCCACCCACCAAGAGAGAGAGAGAGACATCCACCCACCGAGAGAGAGAGAGAGAGCCACTGATCCTCTGACAGAGAGAGTCTCCCACCCACCGAGAGAGAGAGAGACCCACCCAGCGAGAGAGAGAGAGAACCACCCAGCGAGAGAGAGAGCCACCAACCCACCGAGAGAAAGAGCCATCCACCCACCGAGAGAGAGAGAGACAATCACACACTGAGAGAGAGAGTGAGAGCAACCCACCCACCGAGAGAGAGAGCCACCCACCCACCAAGAGAGAGAGAGAGACATCCACCCACCGAGAGAGAGAGAGCCAATCACACACCGAGAGAGAGAGAGAGAGAACAACCCACCCATCGAGAGAGAGAGAGAGCCACCCACCCAGCGACAGAGAGTAAGCCACCCACCCACCAAGAGAGAGAGAGAGCCACCCATCCACCGATAGAGAGAGAGAGACAGCCACTGAGAGAGAGAGAGCCACCCACCGAGTGAGAGAGAGCCACCCACCCACCGAGAGTAAGCGCCACCCACCCACCGAGAGAGAGAGCCACCCACCCACCGAGAGAGAACCACACACCCACCGAAAGAGAGAGCCACCCACCCACCAAGAGTGAGAGAGATACCCAGCCACCGAGAGAGAAATAGCTGTCCACCCAACAATAGAGAGTGAGCCACCCACCCATCAAGGGAGAGAGATCCACGCACCAACCGAGACAGAGAGAGAGCCACCCACCGAGAGAGAGAGAGAGAGCCACCCTCCGAGAGAGAAAGAGCCACCCACCCGCCGAGAGAGAGAGAGCCACTGATCCTCCGACAGAGAGAGTCTCCCACCCACCGAGAGAGAGAGACCCACCCAGCGAGAGAGAGAGCCACCAACCCACCGAGAGAAAGAGCCATCCACCCACCGAGAGAGAGAGAGACAATCACACACTGAGAGAGAGTGAGAGCAACCCACCCACCGAGAGAGAGAGCCACCCACCCACCAAGAGAGAGAGAGAGACATCCACCCACCGAGAGAGAGAGAGAGCCACCCACCCACCAAGAGAGAGAGAGAGACATCCACCCACCGAGAGAGAGAGAGCCAATCACACACCGAGAGAGAGAGAGAGAGAACAACCCACCCATCGAGAGAGAGAGAGAGCCACCCACCCAGCGACAGAGAGTAAGCCACCCACCCACCAAGAGAGAGAGAGAGCCAACCACACCGTGCGAGAGAGAGCCACCCATCTACCGAGAGAGAGAGAGAGCCATCCACTCACCGAGAGAGGGAGCCAATCACTCACCGAGAGAGAGAGAGAGCAACCCACGCACTGAGAGAGAGCAACCCACCTGGAGAGAGAGAGCCACACACCCACCGAGAGAGAGATCACCACCCACGCACCGAGAGAGCCACCCACCCACAGAGAGAGAGCCACCCACCCACCGTGAGAGATGTGAACCACCCACCCACCAAGAGAGAGAGAGAGAGCAACCCACCCACCGAGAGAGAGAGCCACCCTCCACCGAGAGTGAGAGAGCCACCCACACAACGAGAGAAGGACAGCCACCTACCAACGAGAGAGAGAGAGCCATCCACCCACCGAGAGAGAGAGCCACCCACCCACCGAGAGAGAACCACCCAGCCAGAGAGAGCCACACACCCACCGAGAGAGAGAGCCACCCACCCACCGAGAGAGAACCACCCAGCCAGAGAGAGCCACCCACCCACCAAGAGTGAGAGAGATACCCAGCCACCGAGAGAGAAATAGCTGCCCACCCAACAATAGAGAGTGAGCCACCCACCCATCAAGGGAGAGAGATCCACGCACCAACCGAGACAGAGAGAGAGCCACCCACCGAGAGAGAGAGAGAGCCACCCTCCGAGAGAGAAAGAGCCACCCACCCGCCGAGAGAGAGAGAGCCACTGATCCTCCGACAGAGAGAGTCTCCCACCCACCGAGAGAGAGAGAACCACCCAGCGAGAGAGAGAGCCACCAACCCACCGAGAGAAAGAGCCATCCACCCACCGAGAGAGAGAGAGACAATCACACACTGAGAGAGAGAGTGAGAGCAACCCACCCACCGAGAGAGAGAGCCACCCACCCACCAAGAGAGAGAGAGAGACATCCACCCACCGAGAGAGAGAGAGAGCCACCCACCCACCAAGAGAGAGAGAGAGACATCCACCCACCGAGAGAGAGAGCCACCCACCCACGGAGAGAGAGAGAGCCACCCACCCACCGAGAGAGAGATAGCCACCCACCCACCAAGAGAGAGAGCCAACCACCCACCGAGAGAGAGATAGCCACCCACCCACCAAGAGAGAGAGCCAACCACCCACCGAGAGAGAGAGAGCCACCCACCCACCGAGAAAGTAAGAGCCACCCACAGAGAGAGAGAGAGAGCCACCCACCCACCGAGAGAGAGAGAGCCACCCACCCACCGAGAGAGCCACCCACCCACCGAGAGAGAGAGAGAGCCACCATCCACCGAGAGAGCCACCCACCCACCGAGAGTGAGAGCCACCCACCCACCGAGAGAGAGAGAGAGAGAGCCATCCACCCACCGAGAGAGAGAAAGTGACCCACCCACCGAAAGAGAGAGAGAGCCACCCACCCACCGAGAGAGAGAGAGCCACCCACCCACCGAGAGAGAGCCACCCACCGAGAGAGAGAGCCACCCACCGAGAGAGAGAGAGCCACCCACCCACCGAGAGTAAGCGCCACCCAACCACCGAGAGAGAACCACGCACCCAGAGAGAGCCACACACCCACCGAAAGAGAGAGCCACCCACCCACCAAGAGTGAGAGCGACACCCATCCACCGAGAGAGAAATAGCCGCCCACCCAACAAGAGAGAGTCAGCCACCCACCCACCAAGAGAGAAAGATCCACGCACCAACCGAGAGAGAGAGAGAGCCACCCATCGAGAGAGAGAGAGCCACCCACCCACCGAGAGAGAGCCACCCACCGAGAGAGAGAGAGCCACCCACCCACCGAGAGAGAGAGATCCACCCACCCACCGAGAGAGAGAGAGAGCCACCCACCGAGAGAGAAAGAGCCACCCACCCGCCGAGAGAGAGAGCCACCCACCAAGAGAGAGAGAGCCACCCACCGAGAGAGAGAGAGCCACCCACCCACTGAGAGAAAGAGATCTACCCACCCACCGAGAGAGAGAGAGCCACCCACCCACCGAGAGAGAGAGCTATCCACCCACCGAGAGAGAGAGAGAGCCACTGACCCACCGACAGAGAGAGTCTCCCACCCACCGAGAGAGAGAGAGACCCACCCAGCGAGAGAGAGAGCCGCCCACCCACCGAGAGAAAGAGCCATCCACCCACCAAGAGAGAGAGAGCCACACACCCACCGAGAGGGAGAGAGCCACCCATCCACCGAGAGAGAGAGAGCCACCCACCCACCAAGAGAGAGAGAGACAATCACACACTGAGAGAGAGAGTGAGAGCAACCCACCCACCGAGAGAGAGAGCCACCCACCCACCAAGAGAGAGAGAGAGACATCCACCCACCGAGAGAGAGAGAGAGAGAGCCACCCACCCACCGAGAGAGAGAGAGAGCCACCCACCCACCGAGAGAGAGAGAGCCGACCACCCACCGAGAGAGAGAGAGAGCCACCCACCCACCGAGAGAGAGAGCCACCCACCCACCGAGAGAGAGAGAGCCGACCACCCACCGAGAGAGAGAGAGCCAAACACCCACCGTGCGAGAGAGAGCCACCCATCCACTGAGAGAGAGAGCCAGCCACTCACCGAGAGAGGGAGCCAATCACTCACCGAGAGAGAGAGAGAGAGAGAGAGAGCGCAACCCACGCACCGAGAGCCACCCACCTGGAGAGAGAGAGCCACACACCCACCGAGAGAGAGATCACCACCCATGCACCGAGAAAGCCACCTACCCACAGAGAGAGAGCCACCCACCCACCGAGAGAGAGAACCACCCACCCACCGAGAGAGAGAGAGAGAGCAACCTACTCACCGAGAGAGAGAGAGAGAGAGCAACCCACTCACCGAGAGAGAGAGCCACACACCCACCGAGAGAGAACCATCCACCCACCGGGAGAAAGAGATCCACCCACCCATCGAGAGAGAGCAACCCACCCACCGAGAGAGAGAGAACCACCCACCCATCGAGAGAGAGGCAGCCACACACCCACCGAGAGAGATAAAGACACCCACCCACCGAGAGAGAGCCACCCACCTACCGAGAGAGAGAGAGACACCCACCCACCATGAGAGAGAAAGCCACCCACCCACCCAGAGAGACGGAGAGCCACCCACCCACCGAGAGAGAGAGAGCCACCCACCCACCCACCCACCAAGAGAGACGGAGAGCCACCCACCCACCGAGAGAAAGAGAGCCACCCACCCACCGAGAGAGAGCCACCCTCCACCGAGAGTGAGAGAGCCATCCACACACCGAGAGAGAGAGAGAGCCACCCACCAAGAGAGAGAGATCCACCCACCCACCAAGAGAGAGAGAGAGCCACCCACCGAGAGAGAGAGAGCCACCCACCTACAGAGAGAGAGAGATCCACCCACCCAACGAGAGAGAGAGTGAGCCACCCAGCGAGAGAGAGAGAGCCACCCACCGAGAAAGAGAGAGAGCCACCCACCCACCGAGAGAGGGAGTGCCATCCACCCACCGAGAGAGGGAGCCACCCACCCACCGAGAGAGAGAGAGAGAGCCACCCACCCACCGAGAGAGAGAGAGAGCTACCCACCCACCGAGAGAGAGAGAGCCACCCACCGAGCGAGAGAGAGCCACCCAGCGAGGGAGAGAGAGCCATCCACCGAGAAAGAGAGAGAGCCACCCACCCACCGAGAGAGGGAGTGCCATCCACCCACCGAGAGAGGGAGTGCCATCCACCCACCGGGAGAGGGAGCCACCCACCCTCCGAGAGAGAGAGAGAGAGCCACTCACCCACCGAGAGAGAGAGAGAGAGCTACCCACCGAGAGAGAGAGAGCCACCCACCCTCCGACAGAGAGAGCCACCCACCGAGAGAGAGCGAGCCAGCCACCCACCGAGTGAGAGATCCACCCACCCACCGAGAGAGAGATCCACGCACCAACCGAGAGAGAGAGAGAGCCACCCACCGAGAGAGAGAGAGAGCCACCCACTGAGAGAGAGAGAGCCACCCAGCCACCGAGAGAGAGAGCCACCCACTCACCGAGAGAGAGCCACTGATCCTCCGACAGAGAGAGTCTCCCACCCACCGAGAGAGAGAGAGACCCACCCAGCGAGAGAGAGAGAGAACCACCCAGCGAGAGAGAGAGCCACCAACCCACCGAGAGAAAGAGCCATCCACCCACCGAGAGAGAGAGAGCCACCCACCCACCGAGAGAGAGAGAGCCACCCACCCTCCGGGAGAGAGAGAGAGAGCCACCCACCCACCGAGAGAGAGAGCCACCCACCGAGAGAGAGAGAGCGACTCACCCACCGAGAGAGAGAGCCACCCACCGAGAGAGCCACCCACCGAGAGAGAGAGAGCGACTCACCCACCGAGATAGAGAGCCACCCACCGAGAGAGAGAGAGCGACTCACCCACTTAGAGAGAGAGCTACCCACCCACCGAAAGAGAGAGCCACCCACTCACCAAGAGTGAGAGAGACACCCAGCCACTGAGAGAGAAATAGCTGCCCACCCAACAAGAGAGAGAGAGACATCCACCCACCGAGAGAGACAGAGGTCCACCCACTCCCTGAGAGAGAGTGAGCCACCCACCCACCAAGAGAGAGAGAGAGCCACCCACCGAGAGAGAGAGAGCCACCCACCCTCCGATAGAGAGAGCCACCCACCGAGAGAGAGAGAGCCAGCCACCCACCGAGTGAGAGAGCCACCCACCCACCGAGAGAGAGAGAGCCACCCACCCACCGACAGAGAGACAGCAACACACCCGAGAGAGATAGTGCCACCCACCCACTGAGAGAAAGAGATCCACCCACCCATCGAGAGAGAGAGAGCCACCCACCGAGAGAGAAAGAGAGAGCAACCCACCAATCGAGAAAGAGAGTGAGCCACCCACCCACCAAAAGAGAGAGCGAGCCACCCACCCACCAAGAGAGAGAGAGCCGACCACCCACCGAGAGAGAGAGAGAGCCACACACCCACCGAGAGAGGGAGCCAATCACTCACCGAGAGAGAGAGAGAGAGAGAGAGAGCGCAACCCACGCACCGAGAGAGAGAGAGCCACCCACCCACCGAGAGAGAGAGCCACCCACCCACCGAGAGAGAGCCACCCACCCACCGATAGAGAGAGAGCCACCCACCCACCGAGAGAGAGAGAGAGCCACCCACCTACCGAGAGAGAGAGAGAGCCACCCACCCACCGTGTGAGAGAGAGCCACCCATCCACCGAGAGGGAGAGAGCCACCTACCCACCGAGAGAGAGAGAGAGCCACCCACCGTGTGAGAGGGAGTCACCCATCCACCGAGAGAGAGAGAGAGCCACTCACCCACCGAGAGAGAGAGAGCCACCCACCCATCGAGAGAGAGAGCCACCCACCCTCCGGGAGAGAGAGAGAGAGCCACCCACCCACCGAGAGAGAGAGCCACCCACCGAGAGAGAGAGAGCGACTCACCCACCGAGAGAGAGAGCCACCCATCCACCGAAAGAGAGAGCCACGAAACCACCAAGAGAGAGAGAGCCACCCACCGAGAGAGAGAGCCACCCACCGAGAGAGAGAGAGCGACTCACCCACCGAGAAAGAGAGCTACCCACCCACAGAAAGAGCCACCCACCCACCAACAGTGAGAGAGACACCCAGCCACCGAGAGAGAAATAGCCGCCCACCCAACAAGAGAGAGAGAGACATCCACCCACTGAGAGAGACAGAGGTCCACCCACTCCCTGAGAGAGAGTGAGCCACCCACCCACCAAGAGAGAGAGAGAGAGCCACCCACCGAGAGAGAGAGAGCCACCCACCCTCCGACAGAGAGAGCCACCCACCGAGAGAGAGAGAGACAGCCACCCACCGAGTGAGAGAGCCACCCACCCACCGAGAGAGAGAGAGCCACCCACCCACCGACAGAGAGACAGCAACACACCCGAGAGAGAGAGTGCCACCAACCCATCGAGAGAGAGAGAGCCACCCACCGAGAGAGAAAGAGAGAGCAACCCACCAATCGAGAAAGAGAGTGAGCCACCCACCCACCAAAAGAGAGAGCGAGCCACCCACCCACCAAGAGAGAGAGAGCCGACCACCCAGCGAGAGAGAGAGAGAGCTACCCACCCACCGAGAGAGAGAGAGCCACCCACCCACCGAGAGAGAGAGCCACCCACCCACCGAGAGAGAGAGAGCCACCCACCCACCGACAGAGAGACAGCAACACACCCGAGAGAGAGAGAGTGCCACCCACCCACTGAGAGAAAGAGATCCACCCACCCATCGAGAGAGAGAGAGCCACCCACCGAGAGAGAAAGAGAGAGCAACCCGCCAATCGAGAAAGAGAGTGAGCCACCCACCCATCAAAAGAGAGAGCGAGCCACCCACCCACCAAGAGAGAGAGAGCCGACCACCCACCGAGAGAGAGAGAGAGCCACCCACCCACCGAGAGAGAGAGAGCCACCCACCCACCGAGAGAGAGAGAGAGCCACCCACCCACCGAGAGAGGGAGCCAATCACTCACCGAGAGAGAGAGAGAGAGAGAGAGCGCAACCCACGCACCGAGTGAGAGAGCCACCCACCCACCGATAGAGAGAGAGCCACCACGCACCGAGAGAGAGAGCCATCCACCCACCGAGTGAGAGAGCCACCCACCCACTGAGAGAGAGAGAGCCACCCACCCACCGAGAGAGAGAGCCACCCACCCACCGAGAGAGAGCCACCCACCCACCGATAGAGAGAGAGCCACCCACCCACCGAGAGAGAGAGAGAGCCACCCACCCACCGAGAGAGAGAGAGAGCCACCCACCCACCGTGTGAGAGAGAGCCACCCATCCACCGAGAGGGAGAGAGCCACCTACCCACCGAGAGAGAGAGAGAGCCACCCACCGTGTGAGAGGGAGCCACCCATCCACCGAGAGAGAGAGAGAGCCACCCACCCACCGAGAGAGAGAGAGCCACCCACCCACCGAGAGAGAGAGAGCCACCCACCCACCGAGAGAGAGAGCCACCCACCCTCCGGGAGAGAGAGAGAGAGCCACCCACCCACCGAGAGAGAGAGCCACCCACCGAGAGAGAGAGAGCGACTCACCCACCGAGAGATAGAGCCACCCACCGAGAGAGAGAGCCACCCACCGAGAGAGAGAGAGCGACTCACCCACCGAGAGAGAGAGCCACCCATTCACCGAAAGAGAGAGCCACGAAACCACCGAGAGAGAGAGAGCCACCCACCGAGAGAGAGAGCCACCCACCGAGAGAGAAAGAGCGACTCACCCACCGAGAGAGAGAGAGTCACCCACCCACCGAGTGAGAGAGCCACCCACCCACCGAGAGAGAGAGAGCCACCCACCCACCGACAGAGAGACAGCAACACACCCGAGAGAGAGAGAGTGCCACCCACCCATCGAGAGAGAGAGAGCCACCCACCGAGAGAGAAAGAGAGAGCAACCCACCAATCGAGAAAGAGAGTGAGCCACCCACCCACCAAAAGAGAGAGCGAGCCACCCACCCACCAAGAGAGAGACAGCAACACACCCGAGAGAGAGAGAGTGCCACCCACCCACCGAGAGAGGGAGCCACCCACCCACCGAGAGAGAGAGAGAGATCACCACCCACCGAGAGAGAGAGAGAGAGCCACCCACCCACCGAGAGAGAGAGAGAGCTACCCACCCACCGAGAGAGAGAGAGCCACCCACCGAGCGAGAGAGAGCCACCCACCCACAGAGAGAGAGAGATCCACCCACCCAACGAGAGAGAGAGAGAGCCACCCAGCGAGGGAGAGAGAGCCATCCACCGAGAAAGAGAGAGAGCCACCCACCCACCGAGAGAGGGAGTGCCATCCACCCACCGAGAGAGGGAGTGCCATCCACCCACCGGGAGAGGGAGCCACCCACCCTCCGAGAGAGAGAGAGAGAGCCACTCACCCACCGAGAGAGAGAGAGAGAGCTACCCACCGAGAGAGAGAGAGCCACTCACCCTCCGACAGAGAGAGCCACCCACCGAGAGAGAGCGAGCCAGCCACCCACCGAGTGAGAGATCCACCCACCCACCGAGAGAGAGATCCACGCACCAACCGAGAGAGAGAGAGAGCCACCCACCGAGAGAGAGAGAGAGCCACCCACTGAGAGAGAAAGAGCCACCCACCCGCCGAGAGTGAGAGAGCCACCCACTGAGAGAGAGAGAGCCACCCAGCCACCGAGAGAGAGAGCCACCCACTCACCGAGAGAGAGCCACTGATCCTCCGACAGAGAGAGTCTCCCACCCACCGAGAGAGAGAGAGACCCACCCAGCGAGAGAGAGAGAGAACCACCCAGCGAGAGAGAGAGCCACCAACCCACCGAGAGAAAGAGCCATCCACCCACCGAGAGAGAGAGAGCCACCCACCCACCGAGAGAGAGAGAGCCACCCACCCTCCGGGAGAGAGAGAGAGAGCCACCCACCCACCGAGAGAGAGAGCCACCCACCGAGAGAGAGAGAGCGACTCACCCACCGAGAGAGAGAGCCACCCACCGAGAGAGCCACCCACCGAGAGAGAGAGAGCGACTCACCCACCGAGATAGAGAGCCACCCACCGAGAGAGAGAGAGCGACTCACCCACTTAGAGAGAGAGCTACCCACCCACCGAAAGAGAGAGCCACCCACTCACCAAGAGTGAGAGAGACACCCAGCCACTGAGAGAGAAATAGCTGCCCACCCAACAAGAGAGAGAGAGACATCCACCCACCGAGAGAGACAGAGGTCCACCCACTCCCTGAGAGAGAGTGAGCCACCCACCCACCAAGAGAGAGAGAGAGCCACCCACCGAGAGAGAGAGAGCCACCCACCCTCCGATAGAGAGAGCCACCCACCGAGAGAGAGAGAGCCAGCCACCCACCGAGTGAGAGAGCCACCCACCCACCGAGAGAGAGAGAGCCACCCACCCACCGACAGAGAGACAGCAACACACCCGAGAGAGATAGTGCCACCCACCCACTGAGAGAAAGAGATCCACCCACCCATCGAGAGAGAGAGAGCCACCCACCGAGAGAGAAAGAGAGAGCAACCCACCAATCGAGAAAGAGAGTGAGCCACCCACCCACCAAAAGAGAGAGCGAGCCACCCACCCACCAAGAGAGAGAGAGCCGACCACCCACCGAGAGAGAGAGAGAGCCACACACCCACCGAGAGAGGGAGCCAATCACTCACCGAGAGAGAGAGAGAGAGAGAGAGAGCGCAACCCACGCACCGAGAGAGAGAGAGCCACCCACCCACCGAGAGAGAGAGCCACCCACCCACCGAGAGAGAGCCACCCACCCACCGATAGAGAGAGAGCCACCCACCCACCGAGAGAGAGAGAGAGCCACCCACCTACCGAGAGAGAGAGAGAGCCACCCACCCACCGTGTGAGAGAGAGCCACCCATCCACCGAGAGGGAGAGAGCCACCTACCCACCGAGAGAGAGAGAGAGCCACCCACCGTGTGAGAGGGAGTCACCCATCCACCGAGAGAGAGAGAGAGCCACTCACCCACCGAGAGAGAGAGAGCCACCCACCCATCGAGAGAGAGAGCCACCCACCCTCCGGGAGAGAGAGAGAGAGCCACCCACCCACCGAGAGAGAGAGCCACCCACCGAGAGAGAGAGAGCGACTCACCCACCGAGAGAGAGAGCCACCCATCCACCGAAAGAGAGAGCCACGAAACCACCGAGAGAGAGAGAGCCACCCACCGAGAGAGAGAGCCACCCACCGAGAGAGAGAGAGCGACTCACCCACCGAGAGAGAGAGCTACCCACCCACCGAAAGAGCCACCCACCCACCAAGAGTGAGAGAGACACCCAGCCACCGAGAGAGAAATAGCCGCCCACCCAACAAGAGAGAGAGAGACATCCACCCACTGAGAGAGACAGAGGTCCACCCACTCCCTGAGAGAGAGTGAGCCACCCACCCACCAAGAGAGAGAGAGAGAGCCACCCACCGAGAGAGAGAGAGCCACCCACCCTCCGACAGAGAGAGCCACCCACCGAGAGAGAGAGAGACAGCCACCCACCGAGTGAGAGAGCCACCCACCCACCGAGAGAGAGAGAGCCACCCACCCACCGACAGAGAGACAGCAACACACCCGAGAGAGAGAGAGTGCCACCAACCCATCGAGAGAGAGAGAGCCACCCACCGAGAGAGAAAGAGAGAGCAACCCACCAATCGAGAAAGAGAGTGAGCCACCCACCCACCAAAAGAGAGAGCGAGCCACCCACCCACCAAGAGAGAGAGAGCCGACCACCCAGCGAGAGAGAGAGAGAGCTACCCACCCACCGAGAGAGAGAGAGCCACCCACCCACCGAGAGAGAGAGCCACCCACCCACCGAGAGAGAGAGAGCCACCCACCCACCGACAGAGAGACAGCAACACACCCGAGAGAGAGAGAGTGCCACCCACCCACTGAGAGAAAGAGATCCACCCACCCATCGAGAGAGAGAGAGCCACCCACCGAGAGAGAAAGAGAGAGCAACCCGCCAATCGAGAAAGAGAGTGAGCCACCCACCCATCAAAAGAGAGAGCGAGCCACCCACCCACCAAGAGAGAGAGAGCCGACCACCCACCGAGAGAGAGAGAGAGCCACCCACCCACCGAGAGAGAGAGAGAGCTACCCACCGAGAGAGAGAGAGCCAAACACCCACCGAGAGAGAGAGAGAGCCACCCACCCACCGAGAGAGAGAGAGAGCCACCCACCCACCGAGAGAGGGAGCCAATCACTCACCGAGAGAGAGAGAGAGAGAGAGAGAGCGCAACCCACGCACCGAGTGAGAGAGCCACCCACCCACCGATAGAGAGAGAGCCACTCACGCACCGAGAGAGAGAGCCATCCACCCACCGAGTGAGAGAGCCACCCACCCACTGAGAGAGAGAGAGCCACCCACCCACCGAGAGAGAGAGCCACCCACCCACCGAGAGAGAGCCACCCACCCACCGATAGAGAGAGAGCCACCCACCCACCGAGAGAGAGAGAGAGCCACCCACCCACCGAGAGAGAGAGGGAGCCACCCACCCATCGTGTGAGAGAGAGCCACCCATCCACCGAGAGGGAGAGAGCCACCTACCCACCGAGAGAGAGAGAGAGCCACCCACCGTGTGAGAGGGAGCCACCCATCCACCGAGAGAGAGAGAGAGCCACCCACCCACCGAGAGAGAGAGAGCCACCCACCCACCGAGAGAGAGAGAGCCACCCACCCACCGAGAGAGAGAGCCACCCACCCTCCGGGAGAGAGAGAGAGAGCCACCCACCCACCGAGAGAGAGAGCCACCCACCGAGAGAGAGAGAGCGACTCACCCACCGAGAGAGAGAGCCACCCACCGAGAGAGAGAGCCACCCACCGAGAGAGAGAGAGCGACTCACCCACCGAGAGAGAGAGCCACCCATCCACCGAAAGAGAGAGCCACGAAACCACCGAGAGAGAGAGAGCCACCCACCAAGAGAGAGAGCCACCCACCGAGAGAGAAAGAGCGACTCACCCACCGAGAGAGAGAGAGTCACCCACCCACCGAGTGAGAGAGCCACCCACCCACCGAGAGAGAGAGAGCCACCCACCCACCGACAGAGAGACAGCAACACACCCGAGAGAGAGAGAGTGCCACCCACCCATCGAGAGAGAGAGAGCCACCCACCGAGAGAGAAAGAGAGAGCAACCCACCAATCGAGAAAGAGAGTGAGCCACCCACCCACCAAAAGAGAGAGCGAGCCACCCACCCACCAAGAGAGAGACAGCAACACACCCGAGAGAGAGAGAGTGCCACCCACCCACTGAGAGAGAGAGAGCCACCCCGCCACCGAGAGAGAGAGAGCCACCCACCCATCGAGAGAGAGAGAGCCACCCACCGAGAGAGAGAGAGAGAGCAACCCACCAATCGAGAGAGAGAGAGAGCCACCCACCCAGCGAGAGAGAGTGAGCCACCCACCCACCAAAAGAGAGAGAGAGCCGACCACCCACCGAGAGAGAGAGCCACCCACCCACCGAGAGAGAGAGAGCCACCCACCCACCGAGAAAGAGAGAGCCACCCACCCACCGTGTGAGAGAGAGCCACCCATCCACCGAGTGAGAGAGAGAGCCACCCACCGTGTGAGAGAGAGCCACCCATCCACCGAGAGAGAGAGAGAGCCACCCACCCACCGAGAGAGGGAGCCAATCACTCACCGAGTGAGAGAGAGTGAGAGCGCAACCCACGCTCCGAGAGAGAGAGCCAACCACCCACCGAGAGAGAGCAACCCACCTGGAGAGAGAGAGCCACACACCCACCGAGAGAGAGATCACCACCCACCCACCGAGAGAGAGGGAGAGAGCCACCCACCGAGAGAGAGAGAGAGCCACCCACACACCGAGAGAGAGAGAGAGCCATCCACCCACCAAGAGAGAGAGCCACCCACCCACCGAGAGAGAGAGAGAGCCACCCACCCACCGAGAGAGAGAGAGAGCCACCCATCGAGAGAGAGCCACCCACCGAGAGAGTGAGCCACCCACCCACCGAGAGAGAGAGAGCAACCCACCCACCGAGAGTGAGCCACCCACCCACCGAGAGAGAGAGCAACCCACCGAGAGAGAGCCTCTCACCCACCGAGGGAGAGAGCCACCCACCCACCGAGAGTGAGCCACCCACCCACCGAGAGAGAGAGAGAGCCACCCACCCACCGAGAGAGAGAGAGAGCCACCCACCCACCAAGAGAGAGAGAGAGCCACCCACCCACCGAGAGAGAGAGAGAGCCACCCACCCACCGAGAGAGAGAGCCACCCACCGAGAGAGAGCCACCCATCGAGAGAGTGAGCCACCCACCCACCGAGAGAGAGAGAGCCACCCGCCCACCGAGAGTGAGCCACCCACCCACCGAGAGAGAGAGCAACCCACCGAGAGAGAGCCTCTCACCCACCGAGAGAGAGAGCCACCCACCCACCGAGAGTGAACCACCCACCCACCGAGAGAGAGAGCAACCCACAGAGAGAGAGCCGCCCACCCACCAAGAGTGAGAGAGACACCCAGCCACCGAGAGAGACAGAGGTCCACCCACCCACTGAGAGAGAGTGAGCCACCCACCCACCAAGAGAGAGAGATCCACGCACCAACCGAGAGAGAGGGAGCCACCCACCGAGAGAGAGAGAGCCACCCACCGAGAGCGGGAGCCACCCACCCACCGATCGAGAGAGATCCAACCACCCACCAAGAGAGAGAGCCACCCACCCGCCGAGAGAGAGACAGCCACCCACCGAGAGAGAGAGAGCCACCCACCCACCGAGAGAGAGAGAGCAACCCACCGAGAGAGAGAGCCACCCACCGACCGAGAGAGAACCACCCACCGAGAGAGAGAGAGCCACCCACCCACCGAGAGAGAGAGATCCACCCACCCACCGAGAGAGAGAGAGCCACCCACCCACCGAGAGTAAGCGCCACCCACCCACCGAGAGAGAACCACCCAGCCAGAGAGAGCCACACACCCACCGAAAGAGAGAGCCACCCAACCACCAAGAGTGAGAGAGACACCCAGCCACCGAGAGAGAAATAGCTGCCCAACCAACAAGAGAGAGTGAGCCACCCACCCATCAAGGGAGAGAGATCCACGCACCAACCGAGACAGAGAGAGAGCCACCCACCGAGAGAGAGAGAGAGCCACCCTCCGAGAGAGAAAGAGCCACCCACCCGCCGAGAGAGAGAGAGCCACTGATCCTCCGACAGAGAGAGTCTCCCACCCACCGAGAGAGAGAGACCCACCCAGCGAGAGAGAGAGAGAACCACCCAGCAAGAGAGAGAGCCACCAACCCACCGAGAGAAAGAGCCATCCACCCACCAAGAGAGAGAGAGAGACATCCACTCACCGAGAGAGAGAGAGAGAGAGCCACCCACCCACCGAGAGAGAGAGCCACCCACCCACCGAGAGAGAGAGAGAGAGAGCCACCCACCCACCGAGAGAGAGAGCCACCCACCCACCGAGAGAGAGAGAGAGACATCCACCCACCGAGAGAGAGAGAGAGACATCCACCCACCGAGAGAGAGAGAGAGCCACCCACCCACCAAGTGAGAGAGAGAGACATCCACCCACCGAGAGAGAGAGAGCCAATCACACACCGAGAGAGAGAGAGAGAGAGAACAACCCACCCATCGAGAGAGAGAGAGAGAGCCATCCACCCAGCGACAGAGAGTAAGCCACCCACCCACCAAGAGAGAGAGAGAGCCAACCACACACCGTGCGAGAGAGAGCCACCCATCTACCGAGAGAGAGAGAGAGCCATCCACTCACCGAGAGAGGGAGCCAATCACTCAGCGAGAGAGAGAGAGAGAGAGCAACCCACGCACTGAGAGAGAGCAACCCACCTGGAGAGAGAGAGCCACACACCCACCGAGAGAGAGATCACCACCCACGCACCGAGAGAGCCACCCACCCACAGAGAGAGAGCCACCCACCCACCGTGAGTGATGAGAACCACCCACCCACCGAGAGAGAGAGAGCAACCCACCCACCGAGAGAGAGAGCCACCCTCCACCGAGAGTGAGAGAGCCCCCCACACAACGAGAGAGGGACAGCCACCTACCAACGAGAGAGAGAGAGCCATCCACCCACCGAGAGAGAGAGCCACCCACCCACGGAGAGAGAGAGAGCCACCCACCCACCGAGAGAGAGATAGCCACCCACCCACCAAGAGAGAGAGCCAACCACCCACCGAGAGAGAGAGAGCCACCCACCCACCGAAAGAAAGGGAGAGCCACCCACCCACCGAGAGAGAGAGAGCCACCCACCCACCGAGAGAGAGAGAGCCACCCCCCTACCGAGAGAGAGATAGCCACCCACCCACCGAGAGAGAGAGAGAGAGCCACCCACCCACCGAGAGAGAGAGCCACCCACCCACCGAGAGAGAGAGAGAGCCACCCACCCACTGAGAGAGAGAGAGCCACCCACCCACCGAGAGAGAGAGCCACCGACCCACCAAGAGAGAGAGAGAGCCACCCACCCACCGAGAGAGAGAGAGAGCCACCCACCCACCGAGAGAGGGAGAGCCACCCACCCACCGAGAGAGTGAGCCACCCACCGACCGAGAGCGAGAGAGCCACCCACCAACCGAGAGAGGGAGAGCCACCCACCCACCGAGAGAGAGAGCCACCCACCCACCAAGAGAGAGAGCGACCCTCCCACCGAGAGAGAGAGAGCCCACCACCCAGCGAGAGAGAGAGAGCCACCCACCCACCGAGAGAGGGAGAGCCACCCACCCACCGAGAGAGAGCCACCCACCCACCGAGAGAGGGAGAGCCACCCACCCACCGAGAGAGAGGCACCCACCCACCGAGAGAGAGAGAGAGCCACCCACCCACCGAGAGAGAGAGAGCCGACCACCCACCGAGAGAGAGAGAGCCAAACACCCACCGTGCGAGAGAGAGCTACCCATCCACTGAGAGAGAGAGAGAGCCAGCCACTCACCGAGAGAGGGAGCCAATCACTCACCGAGAGAGAGAGAGAGAGAGAGAGAGAGCAACCCACGCACCGAGGGAGAGCCACCCACCTGGAGAGAGAGAGCCACACACCCTCCGAGAGAGAGATCACCACCCATGCACCGAGAGAGCCACCCACCCACAGAGAGAGAGCCACCCACCCACCGAGAGAGAGAACCACCCACACACCGAGAGATAGAGAGCCAATCACCCACCGAGAGAGAAAGAGTGCAACCCACTCACCGAGAGAGAGAGCAACCCACTCACCGAGAGAGAGAGCCACACACCCACCGAGAGAGAACCATCCACCCACCGAGAGAAAGAGATCCACCCACCCATCGAGAGAGAGCAACCCACCCACCGAGAGAGAGAGAGGCAGCCACACACCCACCGAGAGAGATAAAGACACCCACCCACCGAGAGAGAGCCACCCACCTAGCGAGAGAGAGAGACACCCACCCACCGTGAGAGAGAAAGCCACCCACCCACCCAGAGAGACGGAGAGCCACCCACCCACCGAGAGAGAGAGAGCCTTAGACCCACCGATGAGAGAGATAGAGAGCCACCCACCAAGAGAGAGAGATCCACCCACCCACCGTGCGAGAGAGAGCCACCCTCCACCGAGAGTGAGAGAGCCATCCACACACCGAGAGGGAGAGAGAGCCACCCACCAAGAGAGAGAGATCCACCCACCCACCGAGAGAGAGAGAGCCACCCACCCACAGAGAGAGAGAGATTCACCCACCCAACGAGAGAGAGAGAGAGCCACCCACCGAGAAAGAGAGAGAGCCACCCACCCACCGAGAGAGGGAGGGCCATCCACACACCGACAGAGGGAGCCACCCACCCACCGAGAGAGAGAGAGAGCCACCCACCGAGAGAGAGAGAGAGAGAGCCACCCACCCACCGAGAGAGAGAGAGAGCTACCCACCCACCGAGAGAGAGTGAGCCACCCACCGAGCGAGAGAGAGAGAGCCACCCACCCACCGAGAGAGGGAGCCACCCACCCACCGAGAGAGAGAGAGAGCCACCCACCGAGAGAGAGAGAGAGAGCCACCCACCGAGAGAGAGAGAGAGAGCCACCCACCCACCGAGAGAGAGAGAGAGCTACCCACCCACCGAGAGAGAGAGAGCCACCCACCGAGAGAGAGAGAGCCACCCACCCACAGAGAGAGAGATCCACCCACCCAACGAGAGAGAGAGAGAGCCACCCAGCGAGAGAGAGAGCCACCCACCGAGAAAGAGAGAGAGCCACCCACCCACCGAGAGAGGGAGTGCCATCCACCCACCGAGAGAGGGAGTGCCATCCACCCACCGGGAGAGGGAGCCACCCACCCACCGAGAGAGAGTGAGCCACCCACCCACCGAGAGAGAGAGGGAGCCACCCACCCACCGAGAGAGAGAGAGCGAGCCACCCACCCACCGAGAGGGAGAGCCACCCACCCACCGAGAGAGAGAGCCACCCACCCACCGAGAGAGAGAGAGAGCCACCCACCCACCAAGAGAGAGAGAGAGCCACCCACCCAACGTGAGAGAGAGAGCCACCCACCCACCGAGAGAGAGAGAGAGTGCCACCCACCCACCGAGAGAGAGAGAGAGCCACCCACCCACCGAGAGAGAGAGCCACCCACCCACCGAGAGAGAGAGAGCCACCCACCCACCGAGAGAGAGAGAGAGCCACCTACCCACCGAGAGAGAGAGCCACCCACCCACCGAGAGAGAGAGAGCCACCCACCCACCGAGAGAAAGAGAGAGAGCCACCCTCCCACCGAGAGAGAGAGAGAGAGCCCCCCACCCACCGAGAGAGAGAGAGCCACCCACCCACCGAGAGAGAGAGCCACCTACCCACCGAGAGAGAAAGCCACCCACCCACCGTGAGAGAGAGTGACACCCACCCACGGAGAGAGAGACCAACCGAGAGAGCCACCCACCCACCGAGAGTGGGAGAGCCACCCACCCACCGAGAGAGAGAGCCACCCACCCACCGAGAGAGAGAGAGAGCCACCCACCCACCGAGAGAGAGACAGAGCCACCCACCCACCGAGAGAGAGAGAGCCACCCACCCACCGAGAGAGAGAGAGAGAGAGCCACCCACCCACCGAGAGGGAGAGCCACCCACCCACCGAGAGAGTGAGAGAGACACCCACCCACCGAGAGAGAGAGCCACCCACCCACCGAGAGAGAGAGAGAGAGAGACACCCACCTACGAGAGAGAGAGAGAGCCACCCACCCACCGAGAGCCACCCACCCACCGAGAGAGAGAGAGCCACCCACCCACCGAGAGAGTGAGAGCCACCCACCGAGAGAGAGAGCAAGCCACCCACCCACCGAGAGAGAGAGAGCCACCCACCCACCGAGAGGGAGAGCAACACACCCACCGAGAGAGAGAGAAAGAGAGAGAGCCACCCACCCACCGAGAGAGAGAGCTACCCACCCATCAAGAGAGAGAGCCACCCACTGAGAGAGAGAGCCACCCACCGAGAGAGAGAGAGAGCGACTCACCCACCGAGAGTGAGAGCCACCCACCCACTGAGAGAGAGAGCCACGTAACCACCGAGAGAGAAATAGCCGCCCACACAACAAGAGAGAGTGAGACCCCCACCCACCGAGAGAGACAGAGGTCCACCCACCCACTGAGAGAGAGTGAGCCACCCACCCACCAAGAGAGAGAGATCCACGCACCAACCGAGAGAGAGAGAGCGCCACCCACCGAGAGAGAGAGAGCCACCCACCCACCGAGAGAGAGAGAGCCACCCACCGAGAGAGAGAGATCCAACCACCCACCGAGAGAGAGAGCCACCCACCCGCCGAGAGAGAGAGAGCCATCCACCGTGAGAGAGAGAGCCACCCACCGAGAGAGAGAGAGCAACCCACCGAGAGAGAGAGAGCCACCCACCGAGAGAGAGAGAGCCACCCACCCACCGAGAGAGAGAGAGCAACCCACCGAGAGAGAGAGAGCCACCCACCCACCGAGAGAGAGAGAGCCACCCACCGAGAGAGAGAGATCCAACCACCCACCGAGAGAGAGAGCCACCCACCCGCCGAGAGAGAGAGAGCCATCCACCGTGAGAGAGAGAGCCACCCACCCACCGAGAGAGAGAGAGCAACCCACCGAGAGAGAGAGAGAGCCACCCACCGAGAGAGAGAGAGCCACCCACCCACCGAGAGAGAGAGAGAGCAACCCACCGAGAGAGAAAAAGCCACCAACCCACCGAGAGAGAGCCACCCACCGAGAGAGAGAGAGCCACCCACCCACCGAGAGAGAGAGATCCACCCACCCACCGAGAGAGAGAGAGCCACCCCCCGAGAGAGAAAAAGCCACCCACGCACCGAGAGAGACAGCCACCCACCCACCGAGAGAGAGCCACCCACCCACCGAGAGAGAGAGCCACCCACCCACCGAGAGTAAGCGCCACCCACCCACCGGGAGAGAGAGCAAGCCACCCACCCACCGAGAGAGAGAGAGCCACCCACCCACCGAGAGGGAGAGCAACACACTCACCGAGAGAGAGAGAAAGAGAGAGAGCCACCCACCCACCGAGAGAGAGAGCTACCCACCCACCAAGAGAGAGAGCCACCCACTGAGAGAGAGAGCCACCCACCGAGAGAGAGAGAGAGCGACTCACCCACCGAGAGTGAGAGCCACCCACCCACTGAGAGAGAGAGCCACGTAACCACCGAGAGAGAAATAGCCGCCCACACAACAAGAGAGAGTGAGACCCCCACCCACCGAGAGAGACAGAGGTCCACCCACCCACTGAGAGAGAGTGAGCCACCCACCCACCAAGAGAGAGAGATCCACGCACCAACCGAGAGAGAGAGAGCGCCACCCACCGAGAGAGAGAGAGCCACCCACCCACCGAGAGAGAGAGAGCCACCCACCGAGAGAGAGAGATCCAACCACCCACCGAGAGAGAGAGCCACCCACCCGCCGAGAGAGAGAGAGCCATCCACCGTGAGAGAGAGAGCCACCCACCCACCGAGAGAGAGAGAGCAACCCACCGAGAGAGAGAGAGCCACCCACCGAGAGAGAGAGAGCCACCCACCCACCGAGAGAGAGAGAGCAACCCACCGAGAGAGAGAGAGCCACCCACCCACCGAGAGAGAGAGAGCCACCCACCGAGAGAGAGAGATCCAACCACCCACCGAGAGAGAGAGCCACCCACCCGCCGAGAGAGAGAGAGCCATCCACCGTGAGAGAGAGAGCCACCCACCCACCGAGAGAGAGAGAGCAACCCACCGAGAGAGAGAGAGAGCCACCCACCGAGAGAGAGAGAGCCACCCACCCACCGAGAGAGAGAGAGAGCAACCCACCGAGAGAGAAAAAGCCACCAACCCACCGAGAGAGAGCCACCCACCGAGAGAGAGAGAGCCACCCACCCACCGAGAGAGAGAGATCCACCCACCCACCGAGAGAGAGAGAGCCACCCCCCGAGAGAGAAAAAGCCACCCACCCACCGAGAGAGACAGCCACCCACCCACCGAGAGAGAGCCACCCACCCACCGAGAGAGAGAGCCACCCACCGAGAGAGAGAGCCACCCACCCACCGAGAGTAAGCGCCACCCACCCACCGAGAGAGAGAGCCACCCACCCACCGAGAGAGAACCACCCACCCAGAGAGAGCCAACCACCCACCGAGAGAGAGAGCCACCCACCCTCCGAGAGAGAGAGAGAGAGCCACCCACCCACCGAGAGAGAGAGCCACCCACCCACCGAGAGAGAACCACCCACCCAGAGAGAGCCACCCACCCACCGAGAGAGAGAGCCACCCACCCTCCGAGAGAGAGAGAGAGAGCCACCCACCCACCGAGAGAGAGAGCCACCCACTGAGAGAGAGAGAGCGACTCACCCACCGAGAGAGAGAGCCACCCACCGAGAGAGAGAGCCACCCACCGAGAGAGAGAGAGCGACTCACCCACCTAGAGAGAGAGCTACCCACCCACCGAAAGAGAGAGCCACCCACCCACCAAGAGTGAGAGAGACACCCAGCCACCGAGAGAGAAATAGCCGCCCACCCAACAAGAGAGAGAGAGACATCCACCCACCGAGAGAGACAGAGGTCCACCCACTCCCTGAGAGAGAGTGAGCCACCCACCCACCGAGAGAGAGAGCCACCCACCCACCGAGAGAGAGAGAGCCACCCATCCACCGATAGAGAGAGAGAGACAGCCACTGAGAGAGAGAGAGCCACCCACCGAGTGAGAGAGAGCCACCCACCCACCGAGAGTAAGCGTCACCCACCCACCGAGAGAGAGAGCCACCCACCCACCGAGAGAGAACCACCCAGCCAGAGAGAGCCACACACCCACCGAAAGAGAGAGCCACCCACCCACCAAGAGTGAGAGAGACACCCAGCCACCGAGAGAGAAATAGCTGCCCACCCAACAAGAGAGAGTGAGCCACCCACCCACCAAGAGAGAGAGATCCACGCACCAACCGAGACAGAGAGAGAGCCACCCACTGAGAGAGAGAGAGCCACCCTCCGAGAGAGAAAGCGCCACCCACCCGCCGAGAGAGAGAGAGCCACCCACTGAGAGAGAGAGAGCCACCCACCCACCGAGAGAGAGAGCCACCCACCCACCAAGAGAGACAGAGCCACTGATCCTCCGACAGAGAGAGTCTCCCACCCACCGAGAGAGAGAGAACCACCCAGCGAGAGAGAGAGAGAACCACCCAGCGAGAGAGAGAGAGAACCACCCAGCGAGAGAGAGAGCCACAAACCCACCGAGAGAAAGAGCCATCCACCCACCGAGAGAGAGAGAGACAATCACACACTGAGAGAGAGAGTGAGAGCAACCCACCCACCGAGAGAGAGAGCCACCCACCCACCAAGAGAGAGAGAGAGACATCCACCCACCGAGAGAGAGAGAGCCAATCACACACCGAGAGAGAGAGCCACCCACCCACCGAGAGAGAGAGAGAGCCACCATCCACCGAGAGAGCCACCCACCCACCGAGAGTGAGAGCCACCCACCCACCGAGAGAGAGAGAGAGAGAGAGCCATCCACCCACCGAGAGAGAGAAAGCGACCCACCCACCGAAAGAGAGAGAGAGCCACCCACCCACCGAGAGAGAGCCACCCACCGAGAGAGAGAGCCACTCACCGAGAGAGAGAGAGCCACCCACCCAGAGAGAGCCACACACCCACCGAAAGAGAGAGCCACCCACCCACCGAGTGAGAGAGACACCCATCCACCGAGAGAGAAATAGCCGCCCACCCAACAAGAGAGAGTGAGCCACCCACCCACCAAGAGAGAAAGATCCACGCACCAACCGAGAGAGAGAGAGAGCCACCCATCGAGAGAGAGAGAGCCAACCACCCACTGAGAGAGAGCCACCCACCGAGAGAGAGAGAGCCACCCACCCATCGAAAGAGAGCCACCCACCGAGAGAGAGAGAGCCACCCACCCACCGAGAGAGAGATCCACCCACCCACCGAGAGAGAGAGAGAGAGCCACCCACCGAGAGAGAAAGAGCCACCCACCCGCCGAGAGAGAGAGTGAGCCACCCACCAAGAGAGAGAGAGCCACCCACCGAGAGAGAGAGAGAGCCAACCACCCACCGAGAGAGAGATAGAGAGCCACCCACCGAGAGAGTGAGCCACCCACCCACCGAGAGTGAGAGAGCCACCCACCCACCGAGAGTGAGCTACCCACCCACCGAGAGAGAGAGCAACCCACCGAGAGAGAGCCTCTCACCCACCGAGAGAGAGCCACCCACCCACCGAGAGTGAGCCACCCACCCACCGAGGGAGAGAGCAACCCACAGAGAGAGAGCCGCCCACCCACCAAGAGTGAGAGAGACACCCAGTCACCGAGAGAGACAGAGGTCCACCCACCCACTGAGAG
This sequence comes from Pristiophorus japonicus, assembly GCF_044704955.1. Classification (NCBI taxonomy): domain Eukaryota; kingdom Metazoa; phylum Chordata; class Chondrichthyes; family Pristiophoridae; genus Pristiophorus; species Pristiophorus japonicus. The sequence continues at coordinate 43,966 of NW_027254885.1, forward strand.
AGAGTGAGCCAGCCACCCACCAAGAGAGAGAGATCCACGCACCAACCGAGAGAGAGAGAGCCACCCATCGAGAGAGAGAGAGCCACCCACCGAGAGAGAGGGAGCCACCCACCCACAGAGAGAGAGAGATTCACCCACCCAACGAGAGAGAGAGAGAGCCACCCACCGAGAAAGAGAGAGAGCCACCCACCCACCGAGAGAGGGAGGGCCATCCACCCACCGACAGAGGGAGCCACCCACCCACCGAGAGAGAGAGAGAGCCACCCACCGAGAGAGAGAGAGAGAGCCACCCACCCACCGAGAGAGAGAGAGAGCTACCCACCCACCGAGAGAGAGTGAGCCACCCACCGAGCGAGAGAGAGAGAGCCACCCACCCACCGAGAGAGGGAGCCACCCACCCACCGAGAGAGAGAGAGAGCCACCCACCGAGAGAGAGAGAGAGAGCCACCCACCGAGAGAGAGAGAGAGAGCCACCCACCCACCGAGAGAGAGAGAGCCACCCACCCACAGAGAGAGAGAGATCCACCCACCCAACGAGAGAGAGAGAGAGCCACCCAGCGAGAGAGAGAGCCACCCACCGAGAAAGAGAGAGAGCCACCCACCCACCGAGAGAGGGAGTGCCATCCACCCACCGAGAGAGGGAGTGCCATCCACCCACCGGGAGAGGGAGCCACCCACCCACCGAGAGAGAGAGTGAGCCACCCACCCACCGAGAGAGAGAGGGAGCCATCCACCCACCGAGAGAGAGCGAGCCACCCACCCACCGAGAGGGAGAGCCACCCACCCACCGAGAGAGAGAGCCACCCACCCACCGAGAGAGAGAGAGAGCCACCCACCCACCAAGAGAGAGAGAGAGCCACCCACCCAACGTGAGAGAGAGAGCCACCCACCCACCGAGAGAGAGAGAGAGTGCCACCCACCCACCGAGAGAGAGAGAGAGCCACCCACCCACCGAGAGAGAGAGCCACCCACCCACCGAGAGAGAGAGAGCCACCCACCCACCGAGAGAGAGAGAGAGCCACCTACCCACCGAGAGAGAGAGCCACCCACCCACCGAGAGAGAGAGAGTCACCCACCCACCGAGAGAGAGAGAGAGCCACCCTCCCACCGAGAGAGAGAGAGAGAGCCCCCCACCCACCGAGAGAGAGAGAGCCACCCACCCACCGAGAGAGAGAGCCACCTACCCACCGAGAGAGAAAGCCACCCACCCACCGTGAGAGAGAGTGACACCCACCCACGGAGAGAGAGACCAACCGAGAGAGCCACCCACCCACCGAGAGTGGGAGAGCCACCCACCCACCGAGAGAGAGAGCCACCCACCCACCGAGAGAGAGAGAGAGCCACCCACCCACCGAGAGAGAGACAGAGCCACCCACCCACCGAGAGAGAGAGAGCCACCCACCCACCGAGAGAGAGAGAGAGAGAGCCACCCACCCACCGAGAGGGAGAGCCACCCATCCACCGAGAGAGTGAGAGAGACACCCACCCACCGAGAGAGAGAGCCACCCACCCACCGAGAGAGAGAGAGAGAGAGACACCCACCTACGAGAGAGAGAGAGAGCCACCCACCCACCGAGAGCCACCCACCCACCGAGAGAGAGAGAGCCACCCACCCACCGAGAGAGAGAGAGCCACCCACCCACCGAGAGGGAGAGCAACACACACACCGAGAGAGAGAGAGAGAGAGAGAGCCACCCACCCACCGAGAGAGAGAGCTACCCACCCACCAAGAGAGAGAGCCACCCACTGAGAGAGAGAGCCACCCACCGAGAGAGAGAGAGAGCGACTCACCCACCGAGAGAGAGAGCCACCCACCCACTGAGAGAGAGAGCCACGTAACCACCGAGAGAGAGAGAGCCACCCATCCAGAGAGAGCTACCCACCCACCGAAAGAGAGAGCCACCCACCCACCAAGAGTGAGAGAGACACCCTGCCACCGAGAGAGAAATAGCCGCCCACACAACAAGAGAGAGTGAGACCCCCACCCACCGAGAGAGACAGAGGTCCACCCACCCACTGAGAGAGAGTGAGCCACCCACCCACCAAGAGAGAGAGATCCACGCACCAACCGAGAGAGAGAGAGCGCCACCCACCGAGAGAGAGAGAGCCACCCACCCACCGAGAGAGAGAGAGCCACCCACCGAGAGAGAGAGATCCAACCACCCACCGAGAGAGAGAGCCACCCACCCTCCGAGAGAGAGAGAGCCATCCACCGTGAGAGAGAGAGCCACCCACCCACCGAGAGAGAGAGAGCAACCCACCGAGAGAGAGAGAGCCACCCACCGAGAGAGAGAGAGCCACCCACCCACCGAGAGAGAGAGAGCAACCCACCGAGAGAGAGAGAGCCACCCACCCACCGAGAGAGAGAGAGCCACCCACCGAGAGAGAGAGATCCAACCACCCACCGAGAGAGAGAGCCACCCACCCGCCGAGAGAGAGAGAGCCATCCACCGTGAGAGAGAGAGCCACCCACCCACCGAGAGAGAGAGAGCAACCCACCGAGAGAGAGAGAGCCACCCACCGAGAGAGAGAGAGCCACCCACCCACCGAGAGAGAGAGAGAGCAACCCACCGAGAGAAAAAGCCACCACCCCACCGAGAGAGAGCCACCCACCGAGAGAGAGAGAGCCACCCACCCACCGAGAGAGAGAGATCCACCCACCCACCGAGAGAGAGAGAGCCACCCTCCGAGAGAGAAAAAGCCACCCACCCACCGAGAGAGACAGCCACCCACCCACCGAGAGAGAGCCACCCACCCACCGAGAGAGAGAGCCACCCACCGAGAGAGAGAGCCACCCACCGAGAGAGAGAGTGCCACCCACCCACCGAGAGTAAGCGCCACCCACCCACCGAGAGAGAGAGCCACCCACCCACCGAGAGAGAACCACCCACCCAGAGAGAGCCACCCACCCACCGAGAGAGAGAGCCACCCACCCTCCGAGAGAGAGAGAGAGAGCCACCCACCCACCGAGAGAGAGAGCCACCCACTGAGAGAGAGAGAGCGACTCACGCACCGAGAGAGAGAGCCACCCACCGAGAGAGAGAGCCACCCACCGAGAGAGAGAGAGCGACTCACCCACCTAGAGAGAGAGCTACCCACCCACCGAAAGAGAGAGCCACCCACCCACCAAGAGTGAGAGAGACACCCAGCCACCGAGAGAGAAATAGCCGCCCACCCAACAAGAGAGAGAGAGACATCCACACACCGAGAGAGACAGAGGTCCACCCACTCCCTGAGAGAGAGTGAGCCACCCACCCACCGAGAGAGAGAGCCACCCACCCACCGAGAGAGAAAGAGCCACCCATCCACCGATAGAGAGAGAGAGACAGCCACTGAGAGAGAGAGAGCCACCCACCGAGTGAGAGAGAGCCACCCACCCACCGAGAGTAAGCGTCACCCACCCACCGAGAGAGAGAGCCACCCACCCACCGAGAGAGAACCACCCAGCCAGAGAGAGCCACACACCCACCGAAAGAGAGAGCCACCCACCCACCAAGAGTGAGAGAGACACCCAGCCACCGAGAGAGAAATAGCTGCCCACCCAACAAGAGAGAGTGAGCCACCCACCCACCAAGAGAGAGAGATCCACGCACCAACCGAGACAGAGAGAGAGCCACCCACTGAGAGAGAGAGAGAGCCACCCTCCGAGAGAGAAAGAGCCACCCAGCCACCGAGAGAGAGAGAGCCACTGATCCTCCGACAGAGAGAGTCTCCCACCCAGCGAGAGAGAGACCCACCCAGCGAGAGAGAGAGAGAACCACCCAGTGAGAGAGAGAGCCACCAACCCACCGAGAGAAAGAGCCATCCACCCACCGAGAGAGAGAGAGACAATCACACACTGAGAGAGAGAGTGAGAGCCACCCACCCACCGAGAGAGAGAGCCACCCACCCACCAAGAGAGAGAGAGAGACATCCACCCACCGAGAGAGAGAGAGCCAATCACACACCGAGAGAGAGAGCCACCCACCCACCGAGAGAGAGAGAGAGCCACCATCCACCGAGAGAGCCACCCACCCACCGAGAGTGAGAGCCACCCACCCACCGAGAGAGAGAAAGCGACCCACCCACCGAAAGAGAGAGAGAGCCACCCACCCACCGAGAGAGAGAGAGCCACCCACCCACCGAGAGAGAGCCACCCACCGAGAGAGAGAGCCACTCACCGAGAGAGAGAGAGCCACCCACCGAGAGAGCCACACACCCACCGAAAGAGAGAGCCACCCACCCACCGAGTGAGAGAGACACCCATCCACCGAGAGAGAAATAGCCGCCCACCCAACAAGAGAGAGTGAGCCACCCACCCACCAAGAGAGAAAGATCCACGCACCAACCGAGAGAGAGAGAGAGCCACCCATCGAGAGAGAGAGAGCCAACCACCCACTGAGAGAGAGCCACCCACCGAGAGAGAGAGAGCCACCCACCCACCGAAAGAGAGCCACCCACCGAGAGAGAGCCACCCACCCACCGAGAGAGAGATCCACCCACCCACCGAGAGAGAGAGAGAGAGCCACCCACCGAGAGAGAAAGAGCCACCCACCCGCCGAGAGAGAGAGTGAGCCACCCACCAAGAGAGAGAGCCACCCACCCACCGAGAGTGAGAGAGCCACCCACCCACCGAGAGTGAGCTACCCACCCACCGAGAGAGAGAGCAACCCACCGAGAGAGAGCCTCTCACCCACCGAGAGAGAGCCACCCACCCACCGAGAGTGAGCCACCCACCCACCGAGGGAGAGAGCAACCCACAGAGAGAGAGCCGCCCACCCACCAAGAGTGAGAGAGACACCCAGTCACCGAGAGAGACAGAGGTCCACCCACCCACTGAGAGAGAGTGAGCCAGCCACCCACCAAGAGAGAGAGAGATCCACGCACCAACCGAGAGAGAGAGAGCCACCCACCGAGAGAGAGAGAGCCACCCACCGAGAGAGAGGGAGCCACCCACCCACCGATAGAGAGAGATCCAACCACCCACCGAGAGAGAGAGCACCCACCCGCCGAGAGAGAGAGAGCCACCCACCGAGAGAGAGAGAGCCACCCATCGAGAGAGAGAGAGAGCCACCCACCCACCGAGAGAGAGAGCCACCCACCGAGAGAGAGAGAGCCACCCACCCACCGAGAGAGAGCCACCCACCGAGAGAGAGAGATCCACCCACCCACCGAGAGAGAGAGAGCCACCCACCCGCCGAGAGAGAGAGAGCCACCCACTGAGAGAGAGAGAGCCACCCACCCACCTTGAGAGAGGCACCCACCGAGAGAGAGAGCTACCCACCGAGATAGAGAGAGCCACCCACCCACCGAGAGAGAGAGCCACCCACCGAGAGAGAGAGCCACCCACCGAGAGAGAGAGAGCCACCCACCCACCGAGAGTAAGCGCCACCCACCCACCGAGAGAGAGAGCCACCCACCCACCGAGAGAGAACCACCCAGCCAGAGAGAGCCACACACCCACCGAAAGAGAGAGCCACCCACCCACCAAGAGTGAGAGAGACACCCAGCCACCGAGAGAGAAATAGCTGCCCACCCAACAAGAGAGAGTGAGCCACCCACCCACCAAGAGAGAGAGATCCACGCACCAACCGAGACAGAGAGAGAGCCACCCACCGAGAGAGAGAGAGAGCCACCCTCCGAGAGAGAAAGAGCCACCCACTGAGAGAGAGAGAGCCACCCACCCACCGAGAGAGAGAGCCACCCACCCACCGAGAGTGAGAGAGCCACTGATCCTCTGACAGAGAGAGTCTCCCACCCACCGAGAGAGAGAGAACCACCCAGCGAGAGAGAGAGCCACCCACCCACCAAGAGAGAGAGAACCACCCACCGAGAGAAAGAGCCATCCACCCACCGAGAGAGAGAGAGACAATCACACACTGAGAGAGAGAGTGAGAGCAACCCACCCACCGAGAGAGAGAGCCACCCACCCACCAAGAGAGAGAGAGCCACCCACCCACCGAAAGAAAGGGAGAGCCACCCACCCTCCGAGAGAGAGAGAGCCACCCACCCACCGAGAGAGAGAGAGCCACCCCCCTACCGAGAGAGAGATAGCCACCCACCCACCAAGAGAGAGAGCCAACCACCCACCGAGAGAGAGAGGCACCCACCCGCCGAGAGAGAGAGAGCCACCCACCCACCGAGAGAGAGCCACCCACCGAGAGAGAGAGCCACCCACCGAGAGAGAGAGAGCCACCCACCCACCGAGAGTAAGCGCCACCCAATCACCGAGAGAGAACCACCCACCCAGAGAGAGCCACACACCCACCGAAAGAGAGAGCCGCCCACCCACCGAGTGAGAGAGACACCCATCCACCGAGAGAGAAATAGCCACCCACCCAACAAGAGAGAGTGAGCCACCCACCCACCAAGAGAGAAAGATCCACGCACCAACCGAGAGAGAGAGAGCCACCCATCGAGAGAGAGAGAGCCACCCACCCACCGAAAGAGAGCCACCCACCGAGAGAGAGAGAGCCACCCACCCACCGAGAGAGAGATCCACCCACCCACCGAGAGAGAGAGAGAGAGCCACCCACCGAGAGAGAAAGAGTCACCCACCCGCCGAGAGAGAGAGAGCCACCCACCAAGAGAGAGAGAGCCACCCATCGAGAGAGAGAGAGCCACCCACCCACCGAGATAGAGAGCCAGCCACCCACCGAGAGAGAGAGAGCGCCACTGACCCACCGACAGAGAGAGTCTCCCACCCACCGAGAGAGAGAGAGACCCACCCAGCGAGAGAGAGAGCCACCCACCCACCGAGAGAAAGAGCCATCAACCCACCAAGAGAGAGAGAGCCACACACCCACCGAGAGAGAGAGAGACACCCATCCACCAAGAGAGAGAGAGCCACCCACCCACCAAGAGAGAGAGAGACAATCACACGCTGAGAGAGAGAGTGAGAGCAACCCACCCGCCGAGGGAGAGAGCTACCCACCCACCAAGAGAGAGAGAGAGACATCCACCCACCGAGAGAGAGAGAGAGCCACCCACCCACCGAGAGAGAGAGAGAGCCAAACACCCACCGTGCGAGAGAGAGCCACCCATCCACTGAGAGAGAGAGAGAGCCAGCCACTCACCGAGAGAGGGAGCCAATCACTCACCGAGAGAGAGAGAGAGAGAGAGAGATCAACCCACGCAACGAGAGAGAGCCACCCACCTGGAGAGAGAGAGCCACACACCCACCGAGAGAGAGATCACCACCAATGCACCGAGAGAGCCACCCACCCACAGAGAGAGAGCCACCCACCCAGCGAGAGAGAGAACCACCCACCCACCGAGAGATAGAGAGCCAATCACCCACCGAGAGAGAACCATCCACCCACCGAGAGAAAGAGATCCACCCACCCATCGAGAGAGAGCAACCCACCCACCGAGAGAGAGAGAACCACCCACCCATCGAGAGAGAGGCAGCCACACACCCACCGAGAGAGATAAAGACACCCACCCACCGAGAGAGAGCCACCCACCTACCGAGAGAGAGAGACACCCACCCACCGTGAGAGAGAAAGCCACCCACCCACCCAGAGAGACGGAGAGCCACGCACCCACCGAGAGAGAGAGCCACCCACCCACCGAGAGTCAGCCGCTCACCCACCGAGAGAGAGAGCCACCCACCCACCGAGAGAGAGAGAGCCATCCACCCACCGATAGAGAGAGAGCCACCCACCCATCGAGAGAGAGAGAGCCACCCACCCACCGACAGAGAGACAGCAACACACCCGAGAGAGAGAGAGTGCCACCCACCCACCGAGAGAGAGAGAGAGCCACCCACCCACCGAGAGAGAGAGAGCCACCCACCCATCGAGAGAGAGAGAGCCACCCACCGAGAGAGAGAGAGAGAGCCCCCCACCCACCGAGAGAGAGAGAGAGCCGACCACCCACCGAGAGAGAGAGAGCCACCCACCCATCGAGAGAGAGAGAGCCACCCACCGAGAGAGAGAGAGAGAGCCCCCCACCCACTGAGAGAGAGAGAGAGCCGACCACCCACCGAGAGAGAGAGCCACCCACCCACCGAGAGAGAGAGAGCCACCCACCCACCGAGAGAGAGAGAGCCACCCACCCACCATGTGAGAGAGAGCCACCCACCCACCGAGAGAGAGAGAGCCACCTACCCACCATGTGAGAGAGAGCCACCCATCCACCGAGAGAGAGAGAGAGCCACCCACCGTGTGAGAGAGAGCCACCCATCCCCCGAGAGAGAGAGAGAGCCACCCACCCACCGAGAGAGGGAGCCAATCACTCACCGAGAGAGAGAGAGAGAGAGAGCACAACCCACGCTCCGAGAGAGAGAGCCAACCACCCACCGAGAGAGAGCAACCCACCTGGAGAGAGAGAGCCACACACCCACCGAGAGAGAGATCACCACCCACCCACCGAGAGAGAGAGAGAGCCACCCACCGAGAGAGAGAGAGAGCCACCCACCCACCGAGAGAGAGAGAGCCACCCACCCACCGATAGAGAGAGAGCCACCCACCCACCGAGAGAGAGAGAGCCACCCACCCACCGAGAGAGAGAGAGCCACCCTCCGAGAGAGAGAGAGAGAGCCCCCCACCCACCGAGAGAGAGAGAGAGCCGACCACCCACCGAGAGAGAGAGCCACCCACCCACCGAGAGAGAGAGAGCCACCCACCCACCGAGAGAGAGAGAGCCACCCACCCACCATGTGAGAGAGAGCCACCCACCCACCGAGAGAGAGAGAGCCACCTACCCACCATGTGAGAGAGAGCCACCCATCCACCGAGAGAGAGAGAGAGCCACCCACCGTGTGAGAGAGGGAGCCAATCACTCACCGAGAGAGAGAGAGAGAGAGAACAACCCACGCTCCGAGAGAGAGAGCCAACCACCCACCGAGAGAGAGCAACCCACCTGGAGAGAGAGAGCCACACACCCACCGAGAGAGAGATCACCACCCACCCACCGAGAGAGAGAGAGAGCCACCCACCGAGAGAGAGAGAGAGCCACCCACCCACCGAGAGAGAGAGAGCCACCCACCCACCGATAGAGAGAGAGCCACCCACCCACCGAGAGAGAGAGAGAGCCACCCACCCACCGAGAGAGAGAGAGAGCCACCCACCGAGAGAGAGCCACCCACCGAGAGAGTGAGCCACCCACACACCGAGAGAGAGAGAGCCACCCACCCACCGAGAGTGAGCTACCCACCCACCGAGAGAGAGAGCAACCCACCGAGAGAGAGCCTCTCACCCACCGAGAGAGAGAGCCACCCACCCACCGAGAGTGAGCCACCCACCCACCGAGAGAGAGAGCAACCCACAGAGAGAGAGCCGCCCACCCACCAAGAGTGAGAGAGACACCCAGCCACCGAGAGAGACAGAGGTCCACCCACCCACTAAGAGAGAGTGAGCCACCCACCCACCAAGAGAGAGAGATCCACGCACCAACCGAGAGAGAGAGAGCCACCCACCGAGAGAGAGAGAGCCACCCACCGAGAGAGAGGGAGCCACCCACCCACCGATAGAGAGAGATCCAACCACCCACGGAGAGAGAGAGCACCCACCCGCCGAGAGAGAGAGAGCCACCCACCGAGAGAGAGAGAGCCACCCATCGAGAGAGAGAGAGAGCCACCCACCCACCGAGAGAGAGAGAGCAACCCACCGAGAGAGAGAGAGCCACCCACCCACCGAGAGAGAGCCACCCACCGAGAGAGAGAGAGCCACCCACCCACCGAGAGAGAGAGAGCCACCCTACGAGAGAGAAAGAGCCACCCACCCGCCGAGAGAGAGAGAGCCACCCACCCACCGAGAGAGAGAGAGCCACCCTACGAGAGAGAAAGAGCCACCCACACACCGAGAGAGAGAGCCACCCACCCACCGAGAGAGAGAGATCCACCCACCCACCGAGAGAGAGAGCCACCCTACGAGAGAGAAAGAGCCACCCACCCGCCGAGAGAGAGAGCGCCACCCACCGAGAGAGAGAGAGCCACCCACCCACCGAGAGAGAGAGAGAGAGCCACCCACCCACCGAGAGAGAGAGAGCCACCCACCCACCGAGAGTAAGCGCCACCCACCCACCGAGAGAGAGAGCCACCCAGCCACCGAGAGAGAACCACCCAGCCAGAGAGAGCCACACACCCACCGAAAGAGAGAGCCACCCACCCACCAAGAGTGAGAGAGACACCCAGCCACCGAGAGAGAAATAGCTGCCCACCCAACAAGAGAGAGTGAGCCACCCACCCACCAAGAGAGAGAGATCCACGCACCAACCGAGACAGAGAGAGAGCCACCCACCGAGAGAGAGAGAGAGCCACCCTCCGAGAGAGAAAGAGCCACCCACCCGCCGAGAGAGAGAGAGCCACCCTCCGAGAGAGAGAGAGAGCCACCCTCCGAGAGAGAAAGAGCCACCCACCCACCGAGAGAGAGAGAGCCACCCTCCGAGAGAGAAAGAGCCACCCACCCGCCGAGAGAGAGAGAGCCACCCAGCCACCGAGAGAGAGAGCCAACCACCCACCGAGAGAGAGAGAGACCCACCCAGCGAGAGAGAGAGAGAACCACCCAGCGAGAGAGCGAGCCACCAACCCACCGAGAGAAAGAGAGACAATCACACACTGAGAGAGAGAGTGAGGGCAACCCACCCACCGAGAGAGAGAGCCACCCACCCACCAAGAGAGAGAGAGAGACATCCACCCACCGAGAGAGAGGGAGCCAATCACACACCGAGAGAGAGAGCCACCCACCCACAGAGAGAGAGAGCCAACCACCCACCGAGAGAGAGAGAGCCACCCACCCACCGAAAGAAAGGGAGAGCCACCCACCCTCCGAGAGAGAGAGAGCCACCCACCCACCGAGAGAGAGAGAGCCACCCCCCTACCGAGAGAGAGATAGCCACCCACCCACCAAGAGAGAGAGCCACCCACCCACCGAGAGAGAGAGAGAGCCACCATCCACCGAGAGAGCCACCCACCCACCGAGAGTGAGAGCCACCCACCCACCGAGAGAGAGAGAGAGAGAGCCATCCACCCACCGAGAGAGAGAAAGCGACCCACCCACCGAAAGAGAGAGAGAGCCACCCACCCACAGAGAGAGAGAGCCACCCACCCAGAGAGACGGAGAGCCACCCACACACCGAGAGAAAGAGAGCCACCCACCCACCGAGAGACAGCCTACCTCCACCGAGAGTGAGAGAGCCATCCACACACCGAGAGAGAGAGAGAGCCACCCACCAAGAGAGAGAGATCCACCCACCCACCGAGAGAGAGAGAGAGCCACCCACCAAGAGAGAGAGAGCCACCCACACACAGAGAGAGAGAGATCCACCCACCCAACGAGAGAGAGAGAGAGCCACCCAGCGAGAGAGAGAGAGCCACCCACCGAGAAAGAGAGAGAGCCACCCACCCACCGAGAGAGAGAGAGAGAGCCACCCAATGAGAGAGAGAGAGAGAGCCAGCCACCCACCGAGAGAGAGAGAGAGCTACCCACCCACCGAGAGAGAGAGAGCCACCCACCGAGCGAGAGAGAGCCACCCACCCACAGAGAGAGAGAGATCCACCCACCCAACGAGAGAGAGAGAGAGCCACCCAGCGAGAGAGAGAGAGCCACCCACCGAGAAAGAGAGAGAGCCACACACCCACCGAGAGAGGGAGTGCCATCCACCCACCGGGAGAGGGAGCCACCCACCCACCGAGAGAGAGAGAGAGAGCCACCCACCCACCGAGAGAGAGAGAGAGAGAGCTACCCACCCACCGAGAGAGAGAGAGAGAGCCACCCACCCACCGAGAGTAAGCGCCACCCACCCACCGAGAGAGAGAGCTACCCACCCACCGAAAGAGAGAGCCACCCACCCACCAAGAGTGAGAGAGACACCCAGCCACCGAGAGAGAAATAGCCGCCCACCCAACAAGAGAGAGAGAGACATTCACCCACCAAGAGAGACAGAGGTCCACCCACTCCCTGAGAGAGAGTGAGCCACCCACCCACCAAGAGAGAGAGAGAGCCACCCACCGAGAGAGAGAGAGCCACCCACCCTCCGACAGAGAGAGCCACCCACCGAGAGAGAGAGAGCCAGCCACCCACTGAGAGAGCCACCCACCCACCGAGAGAGAGAGAGCCACCCACCCAACGACAGAGAGACAGCAACACACCCGAGAGAGAGAGAGTGCCACCCACCCATCGAGAGAAAGAGAGAGCAACCCACCAATCGAGAAAGAGAGTGAGCCACCCACCCTCCAAAAGAGAGAGCGAGCCACCCACCCACCAAGAGAGAGAGAGCCGACCACCCACCGAGAGAGAGAGAGCCAACCACCCACCGAGAGAGAGAGAGAGCCACTCACCCACCGAGAGAGAGAGAGCCACCCACCCACCGAGAGAGAGAGAGAGTCACCCACCCACCGAGAGAGGGAGCCACCAACCCACCGAGAGAGAGAGAGAGAGAGAGCAACCCACGCACCGAGAGAGAGAGCCATCCACCCAGCGAGTGAGAGAGCCACCCACCCACCGAGGGAGAGAGAGCCACCCACCCACCGAGAGAGAGAGCCACCCACCCACCGAGAGAGAGCGAGCCACCCACCCACCGATAGAGAGAGAGCCACCCACCTACCGAGAGAGAGAGAGCCACCCACCCACCGACAGAGAGACAGCAACACACCCGTGAGAGAGAGAGTGCCACCCACCCACTGAGAGAGAGAGAGCCACCCACCCACCGAGAGAGAGAGAGCCACCCACCCATCGAGAGAGAGAGAGCCACCCACCGAGAGAGAGAGAGAGAGCAACCCACCAATCGAGAGAGAGAGAGAGCCACCCACCCAGCGAGAGAGAGTGAGCCACCCACCAAAAGAGAGAGAGAGCCGACCACCCACCGAGAGAGAGAGCCACCCACCCACCGAGAGAGAGAGAGCCACCCACCCACCGAGAGAGAGAGAGCCACCCACCCACCATGTGAGAGAGAGCCACCCATCCACCGAGAGAGAGAGAGAGCCACCCACCGTGTGAGAGAGAGCCACCCATCCACCGAGAGAGAGAGCCACCCACCCACCGAGAGAGAGAGAGAGAGAGAGCGCAACCCACGCACCGAGAGAGAGAGCCAACCACCCACCGAGAGAGAGCAATCCACCTGGAGAGAGAGAGCCACACAGCCACCGAGAGAGAGATCACCACCCACCCACCGAGAGAGAGATAGAGAGCCACCCACCGAGAGAGAGAGCCACCCACCCACCAAGAGAGAGAGAGAGCCACCCATCCACCGAGAGAGAGAGAGAGCCACCCACCCACCGAGAGAGAGAGCCACCCACCAAGAGAGAGCCACCCACCGAGAGAGTGAGCCACCCACCCACCGAGAGAGAGAGAGCCACCCACCCACCGAGAGTGAGCTACCCACCCACCGAGAGAGAGAGCAACCCACCGAGAGAGAGCCTCTCACCCACCGAGAGAGAGAGCCACCCACCCACCGAGAGTGAGCCACCCACCCACCGAGAGAGAGAGCAACCCACAGAGAGAGAGCCGCCCACCCACCAAGAGTGAGAGAGACACCCAGCCACCGAGAGAGACAGAGGTCCACCCACCCACTGAGAGAGAGTGAGCCACCCACCCACCAAGAGAGAGAGATCCACGCACCAACCGAGAGAGAGAGAGCCACCCACCCACCGATAGAGAGAGATCCAACCACCCACCGAGAGAGAGAGCCACCCACCCGCCGAGAGAGAGAGAGAGCCACCCACCGAGAGAGAGAGAGCCACCCATCGAGAGAGAGAGAGAGCCACCCACCCACCGAGAGAGAGAGAGCCACCCACCGAGAGAGAGAGAGCCACCCACCCACCGAGAGAGAGCCACCCACCGAGAGAGAGCCACCCACCCACCGAGAGAGAGAGAGCCACCCTACGAGAGAGAAAGAGCCACCCACCCGCCGAGAGAGAGAGAGCCACCCACCCACCGAGAGAGAGAGAGCCACCCTACGAGAGAGAAAGAGCCACCCACACACCGAGAGAGAGAGCCACCCACCCACCGAGAGAGAGAGATCCACCCACCCACCGAGAGAGAGAGCCACCCTACGAGAGAGAAAGAGCCACCCACCCGCCGAGAGAGAGAGCGCCACCCACCGAGAGAGAGAGAGCCACCCACCCACCGAGAGAGAGAGAGAGAGCCACCCACCCACCGAGAGAGAGAGAGCCACCCACCCACCGAGAGTAAGCGCCACCCACCCACCGAGAGAGAGAGCCACCCAGCCACCGAGAGAGAACCACCCAGCCAGAGAGAGCCACACACCCACCGAAAGAGAGAGCCACCCACCCACCAAGAGTGAGAGAGACACCCAGCCACCGAGAGAGAAATAGCTGCCCACCCAACAAGAGAGAGTGAGCCACCCACCCACCAAGAGAGAGAGATCCACGCACCAACCGAGACAGAGAGAGAGCCACCCACCGAGAGAGAGAGAGAGCCACCCTCCGAGAGAGAGAGAGCCACCCTCCGAGAGAGAAAGAGCCACCCACCCACCGAGAGAGAGAGAGCCACCCTCCGAGAGAGAAAGAGCCACCCACCCGCCGAGAGAGAGAGAGCCACCCAGCCACCGAGAGAGGGAGAGCCAACCACCCACCGAGAGAGAGAGAGACCCACCCAGCGAGAGAGAGAGAGAACCACCCAGCGAGAGAGCGAGCCACCAACCCACCGAGAGAAAGAGAGACAATCACACACTGAGAGAGAGAGTGAGGGCAACCCACCCACCGAGAGAGAGAGCCACCCACCCACCAAGAGAGAGAGAGAGACATCCACCCACCGAGAGAGAGGGAGCCAATCACACACCGAGAGAGAGAGCCACCCACCCACAGAGAGAGAGAGCCAACCACCCACCGAGAGAGAGAGAGCCACCCACCCACCGAAAGAAAGGGAGAGCCACCCACCCTCCGAGAGAGAGAGAGCCACCCACCCACCGAGAGAGAGAGAGCCACCCCCCTACCGAGAGAGAGATAGCCACCCACCCACCAAGAGAGAGAGCCACCCACCCACCGAGAGAGAGAGAGAGCCACCATCCACCGAGAGAGCCACCCACCCACCGAGAGTGAGAGCCACCCACCCACCGAGAGAGAGAGAGAGAGAGCCATCCACCCACCGAGAGAGAGAAAGCGACCCACCCACCGAAAGAGAGAGAGAGCCACCCACCCACAGAGAGAGAGAGCCACCCACCCAGAGAGACGGAGAGCCACCCACACACCGAGAGAAAGAGAGCCACCCACCCACCGAGAGACAGCCTACCTCCACCGAGAGTGAGAGAGCCATCCACACACCGAGAGAGAGAGAGAGCCACCCACCAAGAGAGAGAGATCCACCCACCCACCGAGAGAGAGAGAGAGCCACCCACCAAGAGAGAGAGAGCCACCCACACAGAGAGAGAGAGAGATCCACCCACCCAACGAGAGAGAGAGAGAGCCACCCAGCGAGAGAGAGAGAGCCACCCACCGAGAAAGAGAGAGAGCCACCCACCCACCGAGAGAGAGAGAGAGAGCCACCCAACGAGAGAGAGAGAGAGAGCCAGCCACCCACCGAGAGAGAGAGAGAGCTACCCACCCACCGAGAGAGAGAGAGCCACCCACCGAGCGAGAGAGAGCCACCCACCCACAGAGAGAGAGAGATCCACCCACCCAACGAGAGAGAGAGAGAGCCACCCAGCGAGAGAGAGAGAGCCACCCACCGAGAAAGAGAGAGAGGCACACACCCACCGAGAGAGGGAGTGCCATCCACCCACCGGGAGAGGGAGCCACCCACCCACCGAGAGAGAGAGAGAGAGCCACCCACCCACCGAGAGAGAGAGAGAGAGAGCTACCCACCCACCGAGAGAGAGAGAGAGAGCCACCCACCCACCGAGAGTAAGCGCCACCCACCCACCGAGAGAGAGAGCTACCCACCCACCGAAAGAGAGAGCCACCCACCCACCAAGAGTGAGAGAGACACCCAGCCACCGAGAGAGAAATAGCCGCCCACCCAACAAGAGAGAGAGAGACATTCACCCACCAAGAGAGACAGAGGTCCACCCACTCCCTGAGAGAGAGTGAGCCACCCACCCACCAAGAGAGAGAGAGCCACCCACCCACCGAGAGTGAGCTACCCACCCACCGAGAGAGAGAGCAACCCACCGAGAGAGAGCCTCTCACCCACCGAGAGAGAGAGCCACCCACCCACCGAGAGTGAGCCACCCACCCACCGAGAGAGAGAGAGCCACCCACCCTCCGACAGAGAGAGCCACCCACCGAGAGAGAGAGAGCCAGCCACCCACTGAGTGAGAGAGCCACCCACCCACCGAGAGAGAGAGAGCCACCCACCCAACGACAGAGAGACAGCAACACACCCGAGAGAGAGAGAGTGCCACCCACCCATCGAGAGAAAGAGAGAGCAACCCACCAATCGAGAAAGAGAGTGAGCCACCCACCCTCCAAAAGAGAGAGCGAGCCACCCACCCACCAAGAGAGAGAGAGCCGACCACCCACCGAGAGAGAGAGAGCCAACCACCCACCGAGAGAGAGAGAGAGCCACTCACCCACCGAGAGAGAGAGAGCCACCCACCCACCGAGAGAGAGAGAGAGTCACCCACCCACCGAGAGAGGGAGCCACCAACCCACCGAGAGAGAGAGAGAGAGAGCAACCCACGCACCGAGAGAGAGAGCCATCCACCCAGCGAGTGAGAGAGCCACCCACCCACCGAGGGAGAGAGAGCCACCCACCCACCGAGAGAGAGAGCCACCCACCCACCGAGAGAGAGCGAGCCACCCACCCACCGATAGAGAGAGAGCCACCCACCTACCGAGAGAGAGAGAGCCACCCACCCACCGACAGAGAGACAGCAACACACCCGTGAGAGAGAGAGTGCCACCCACCCACTGAGAGAGAGAGAGCCACCCACCCACCGAGAGAGAGAGAGCCACCCACCCATCGAGAGAGAGAGAGCCACCCACCGAGAGAGAGAGAGAGAGCAACCCACCAATCGAGAGAGAGAGAGAGCCACCCACCCAGCGAGAGAGAGTGAGCCACCCACGAAAAGAGAGAGAGAGCCGACCACCCACCGAGAGAGAGAGCCAGCCACCCACCGAGAGAGAGAGAGCCACCCACCCACCGAGAGAGAGAGAGTCACCCACCCACCATGTGAGAGAGAGCCACCCATCCACCGAGAGAGAGAGAGAGCCACCCACCGTGTGAGAGAGAGCCACCCATCCACCGAGAGAGAGAGCCACCCACCCACCGAGAGAGAGAGAGAGAGAGAGCGCAACCCACGCACCGAGAGAGAGAGCCAACCACCCACCGAGAGAGAGCAATCCACCTGGAGAGAGAGAGCCACACAGCCACCGAGAGAGAGATCACCACCCACCCACCGAGAGAGAGATAGAGAGCCACCCACCGAGAGAGAGAGCCACCCACCCACCGAGAGAGAGAGAGAGAGCCACCCACCCACCAAGAGAGAGAGAGAGCCACCCATCCACCGAGAGAGAGAGAGAGCCACCCACCCACCGAGAGAGAGAGCCACCCACCGAGAGAGAGCCACCCACCGAGAGAGTGAGCCACCCACCCACCGAGAGAGAGAGAGCCACCCACCCACCGAGAGTGAGCTACCCACCCACCGAGAGAGAGAGCAACCCACCGAGAGAGAGCCTCTCACCCACCGAGAGAGAGAGCCACCCACCCACCGAGAGTGAGCCACCCACCCACCGAGAGAGAGAGCAACCCACAGAGAGAGAGCCGCCCACCCACCAAGAGTGAGAGAGACACCCAGCCACCGAGAGAGACAGAGGTCCACCCACCCACTGAGAGAGAGTGAGCCACCCACCCACCAAGAGAGAGAGATCCACGCACCAACCGAGAGAGAGAGAGCCACCCACCCACCGATAGAGAGAGATCCAACCACCCACCGAGAGAGAGAGCCACCCACCCGCCGAGAGAGAGAGAGAGCCACCCACCGAGAGAGAGAGAGCCACCCATCGAGAGAGAGAGAGAGCCACCCACCCACCGAGAGAGAGAGAGCCACCCACCGAGAGAGAGAGAGCCACCCACCCACCGAGAGAGAGCCACCCACCGAGAGAGAGAGAGCCACCCACCCACCGAGAGAGAGAGAGATCCACCCACCCACCGAGAGAGAGAGAGACACCCACTGAGAGAGAGAGAGCCACCCACCGAGTGAGAGAGAGCCACCCACCCACCGAGAGAGACAGAGCCACTGATCCTCCGACAGAGAGAGTCTCCCACCCACCGAGAGAGAGACCCACCCAGCGAGAGAGAGAGAGAACCACCCAGCGAGAGAGAGAGCCACCAACCCACCGAGAGAAAGAGCCATCCACCCACCGAGAGAGAGAGAGACAATCACACACTGAGAGAGAGAGTGAGAGCAACCCACCCACCGAGAGAGAGAGCCACCCACCCACCAAGAGAGAGAGAGAGACATCCACCCACCGAGAGAGAGAGAGCCAATCACACACCGAGAGAGAGAGCCACCCACCCACCGAGAGAGAGAGAGAGCCACCATCCACCGAGAGAGCCACCCACCCACCGAGAGTGAGAGCCACCCACCCACCGAGAGAGAGAAAGCGACCCACCCACCGAAAGAGAGAGAGAGCCACCCACCCACCGAGAGAGAGAGAGCCACCCACCCACCGAGAGAGAGCCACCCACCGAGAGAGAGAGCCACTCACCGAGAGAGAGAGAGCCACCCACCCACCGAGAGTAAGCGCCACCCAACCACCGAGAGAGAACCACCCAATCAGAGAGAGCCACACACCCACCGAAAGAGAGAGCCACCCACCCACCGAGTGAGAGAGACACCCATCCACCGAGAGAGAAATAGCCGCCCACCCAACAAGAGAGAGTGAGCCACCCACCCACCAAGAGAGAAAGATCCACGCACCAACCGAGAGAGAGAGAGAGCCACCCATCGAGAGAGAGAGAGCCAACCACCCACTGAGAGAGAGCCACCCACCGAGAGAGAGAGAGCCACCCACCCACCGAAAGAGAGCCACCCACCGAGAGAGAGAGAGCCACCCACCCACCGAGAGAGAGATCCACCCACCCGCCGAGAGAGAGAGTGAGCTACCCACCAAGAGAGAGAGAGCCACCCACCCACCGAGAGAGAGAGAGCCACTGACCCACCGACAGAGAGAGTCTCCCACCCACCGAGAGAGAGAGAGACCCACCCAGCGAGAGAGAGAGCCACCCACCCACCGAGAGAAAGAGCCATCCACCCACCTAGAGAGAGAGAGCCACCCATCCACCGAGAGAGAGAGAGCCACCCACCCACCAAGAGAGAGAGAGACAATCACACACTGAGAGAGAGAGTGAGAGCAACCCACCCACCGAGAGAGAGAGCCACCCACCCACCAAGAGAGAGAGAGACAATCACACACTGAGAGAGAGAGTGAGAGCAACCCACCCACCGAGAGAGAGAGAGCCACCCACCCACCAAGAGAGAGAGAGACAATCACACACTGAGAGAGAGAGTGAGAGCAACCCACCCACCGAGAGAGAGAGCCACCCACCCACCAAGAGAGAGAGAGACAATCACACACTGAGAGAGAGAGTGAGAGCCACCCACCCACCAAGAGAGAGAGAGCCACCCACCCACCGAGAGAGAGAGAGAGCCACCCACCCACCGAGAGAGAGAGAGAGCCACCCACCCACCGAGAGAGAGAGAGCCGACCACCCACCGAGAGAGAGAGAGCCAAACACCCACCGTGCGAGAGAGAGCCACCCATCCACTGAGAGAGAGAGAGAGCCAGCCACTCACCGAGAGAGGGAGCCAATCACTCACCGAGAGAGAGAGAGAGAGAGAGAGAGCAACCCACGCACCGAGAGAGAGTCACCCACCTGGGGAGAGAGAGCCACACACCCACCGAGAGAGAGACAGATCACCACCCACCGAGAGATAGAGTGCCAATCACCCACCGAGAGAGAGAGAGAGAGCAACCCACCCACCGAGAGAGCCACACACCCACCGAGAGAGAACCATCCACCCACCGAGAGAAAGAGATCCACCCACCCATCGAGAGAAAGCAACCCACCCACAGAGAGAGAGAGAACCACCCACCCATCGAGAGAGAGGCAGCCACAAACCCACCGAGAGAGATAAAGACACCCACCCACCGAGAGAGAGCCACCCACCTACCGAGAGAGAGAGACACCCACCCACCGTGAGAGAGAAAGCAACCCACCCACCCAGAGAGACGGAGAACCACCCACCCACCGAGAGAGAGAGAGCCACCCACCCACCGAGAGAGAGCCACCCACCCACCCACCCACCCAGAGAGACGGAGAGCCACCCACCCACCGAGAGAAAGAGAGCCACACACCGACCAAGAGACAGCCACCCTCCACCGAGAGTGAGAGAGACATCCACACACCGAGAGAGAGAGCCACCCACCAAGAGAGAGAGATCCACCCACCCACCGAGAGAGAGAGAGAGCCACCCACCGAGAGAGAGAGCCACCCACCCAACGAGAGAGAGAGAGAGCCACCCAGCGAGAGAGAGAGGGCCACCCACCGAGAAAGAGCGAGCCACCCACCCACCGAGAGAGAGAGAGAGAGTGCCACCCACCGAGAGAGAGAGAGAGAGCCAGCCACCCACCGAGAGAGAGAGAGAGCTACCCACCCACCGAGAGAGAGAGAGCCACCCACCGAGCGAGAGAGAGCCACCCACCCACAGAGAGAGAGAGATCCACCCACCCAACGAGAGAGAGAGAGAGCCACCCAGCGAGAGAGAGAGAGCCACCCACCGAGAAAGAGAGAGAGCCACCCACGCACCGAGAGGGAGTGCCATCCACCCACCGAGAGAGGGAGTGCCATCCACCCACCGGGAGAGGGAGCCACCCACCCACCGAGAGAGAGAGAGAGAGCCACCCACCCACCGAGAGAGAGAGCCACCCACCCACCAAGAGAGAGAGAGCCACCCACCCACCGAGAGAGAGAGCCACCCACCCACCGAGAGAGAGAGAGCCACCCACCCACCAAGAGAGAGAGCCACCCTCCCACCGAGAGAGAGAGAGAGAGCCCCCAACCCACCGAGAGAGAGAGAGCCACCCACGCACCGAGAGAGAGAGAGCCACCCACCGAGAGAGAGAGAGCCACCCACCCACCGAGAGTCAGCCGCTCACCCACCGAGAGAGAGAGCCACCCACCCACCGAGAGAGAGAGAGCCACCCACCCACCAAGAGAGAGAGCCACCCTCCCACCGAGAGAGAGAGAGAGAGAGCCCCCACCCACCGAGAGAGTGAACCACCAACCCACCGAGAGAGAGAGAGAAACCCACCGAGAGCGAGCCGCCCACAAACCGAGAGAGAGAGCCACCCACCCACCGAGAGAGGGAGAGCCACCCACCCACCGAGAGAGAGAGCCACCCACCCACCGAGAGAGAGAGAGCCACCCACACACCGATAGAGGGAGAGCCACCCACCCACCGAGAGAGAGAGAGAGCCACCCACCCACCGAGAGAGAGAGAGCCACCCACCCACCGAGAGAGAGAGAGCCACCCACCCACCGAGAGAGAGAGAGCCACCCACCCACCGAGAGAGAGAGAGAGCCACCCACCCACCGAGAGAGAGAGCCACCCACCCACCGAGAGAGAGAGCCACCCACCCACCGAGAGAGAGAGAGCCACCCACACACCGATAGAGGGAGAGCCACCCACCCACCGAGAGAGAGAGAGCCACCCACCCACCGAGAGAGGGAGAGCCACCCACCCACCGAGAGAGAGAGCCACCCACCCACCGAGAGAGAGAGAGAGCCACCCACCCACCGAGAGAGAGAGAGAGCCACCCACCCACCGTGAGAGAGAGCCACTCACCCACCGAGAGAGAAAGAGAGCCACCCACCCACCGAGAGAGAGAGAGCCACCCACCCACCGAGAGAGAGAGAGAGCCACCCACCCACCGAGAGAGAGAGAGCCACCCTCCCACCGAGAGAGAGAGAGAGAGCCCCCCACCCACCGAGAGAGAGAGAGCCACCCACGCACCGTGCGAGAGAGAGCCACCCACCCACCGAGAGAGAGAGAGAGCCACCCACCCACCGAGAGAGAGAGAGAGCCACCCACCCACCGTGAGAGAGAGCCACTCACCCACCGAGAGAGAAAGAGAGCCACACACCCACCGAGAGAGAGAGAGCCACCCACCCACCGAGAGAGAGAGAGAGCCACCCACCCACCGAGAGAGAGAGAGCCACCCTCCCACCGAGAGAGAGAGAGAGAGCCGACCACCCACCGAGAGAGAGAGAGCCAAACACCCACCGTGCGAGAGAGAGCCACCCATCCACTGAGAGAGAGAGAGAGCCAGCCACTCACCGAGAGAGGGAGCCAATCACTCACCGAGAGAGAGAGAGAGAGAGAGAGAGCAACCCACGCACCGAGAGAGAGTCACCCACCTGGGGAGAGAGAGCCACACACCCACCGAGAGAGAGACAGATCACCACCCACCGAGAGATAGAGTGCCAATCACCCACCGAGAGAGAGAGAGAGAGCAACCCACCCACCGAGAGAGCCACACACCCACCGAGAGAGAACCATCCACCCACCGAGAGAAAGAGATCCACCCACCCATCGAGAGAAAGCAACCCACCCACAGAGAGAGAGAGAACCACCCACCCATCGAGAGAGAGGCAGCCACAAACCCACCGAGAGAGATAAAGACACCCACCCACCGAGAGAGAGCCACCCACCTACCGAGAGAGAGAGACACCCACCCACCGTGAGAGAGAAAGCAACCCACCCACCCAGAGAGACGGAGAACCACCCACCCACCGAGAGAGAGAGAGCCACCCACCCACCGAGAGAGAGCCACCCACCCACCCACCCACCCAGAGAGACGGAGAGCCACCCACCCACCGAGAGAAAGAGAGCCACCCACCGACCAAGAGACAGCCACCCTCCACCGAGAGTGAGAGAGACATCCACACACCGAGAGAGAGAGCCACCCACCAAGAGAGAGAGATCCACCCACCAACCGAGAGAGAGAGAGAGCCACCCACCGAGAGAGAGAGCCACCCACCCAACGAGAGAGAGAGAGAGCCACCCAGCGAGAGAGAGAGGGCCACCCACCGAGAAAGAGCGAGCCACCCACCCACCGAGAGAGAGAGAGAGAGTGCCACCCACCGAGAGAGAGAGAGAGAGCCAGCCACCCACCGAGAGAGAGAGAGAGCTACCCACCCACCGAGAGAGAGAGAGCCACCCACCGAGCGAGAGAGAGCCACCCACCCACAGAGAGAGAGAGATCCACCCACCCAACGAGAGAGAGAGAGAGCCACCCAGCGAGAGAGAGAGAGCCACCCACCGAGAAAGAGAGAGAGCCACCCACGCACCGAGAGGGAGTGCCATCCACCCACCGAGAGAGGGAGTGCCATCCACCCACCGGGAGAGGGAGCCACCCACCCACCGAGAGAGAGAGAGAGAGCCACCCACCCACCGAGAGAGAGAGCCACCCACCCACCAAGAGAGAGAGAGCCACCCACCCACCGAGAGAGAGAGCCACCCACCCACCGAGAGAGAGAGAGCCACCCACCCACCAAGAGAGAGAGCCACCCTCCCACCGAGAGAGAGAGAGAGAGCCCCCAACCCACCGAGAGAGAGAGAGCCACCCACGCACCGAGAGAGAGAGAGACCCACCCACCGAGAGAGAGAGAGCCACCCACCCACCGAGAGTCAGCCGCTCACCCACCGAGAGAGAGAGCCACCCACCCACCGAGAGAGAGAGAGCCACCCACCCACCAAGAGAGAGAGCCACCCTCCCACCGAGAGAGAGAGAGAGAGAGCCCCCACCCACCGAGAGAGTGAACCACCAACCCACCGAGAGAGAGAGAGAAACCCACCGAGAGAGAGCCGCCCACAAACCGAGAGAGAGAGCCACCCACCCACCGAGAGAGGGAGAGCCACCCACCCACCGAGAGAGAGAGCCACCCACCCACCGAGAGAGAGAGAGCCACCCACACACCGATAGAGGGAGAGCCACCCACCCACCGAGAGAGAGAGAGAGCCACCCACCCACCGAGAGAGAGAGAGCCACCCACCCACCGAGAGAGAGAGAGCCACCCACCCACCGAGAGAGAGAGAGAGCCACCCACCCACCGAGAGAGAGAGAGAGCCACCCACCCACCGAGAGAGAGAGCCACCCACCCACCGAGAGAGAGAGCCACCCACCCACCGAGAGAGAGAGAGCCACCCACACACCGATAGAGGGAGAGCCACCCACCCACCGAGAGAGAGAGAGCCACCCACCCACCGAGAGAGGGAGAGCCACCCACCCACCGAGAGAGAGAGCCACCCACCCACCGAGAGAGAGAGCCACCCACCCACCGAGAGAGAGATAGAGCCACCCACCCACCGTGAGAGAGAGCCACTCACCCACCGAGAGAGAAAGAGAGCCACCCACCCACCGAGAGAGAGAGAGCCACCCACCCACCGAGAGAGAGAGAGAGCCACCCACCCACCGAGAGAGAGAGAGCCACCCTCCCACCGAGAGAGAGAGAGAGAGCCCCCCACCCACCGAGAGAGAGAGAGCCACCCACGCACCGAGAGAGAGAGAGAGCCACCCACCGAGAGAGAGAGAGCCACCCACCCACCGAGAGAGAGAGAGCCACCCACCCACCGAGAGTCAGCCGCTCACCCACCGAGAGAGAGAGCCACCCACCCACCGAGAGAGAGAGAGCCACCCACCCACCGAGAGTCAGCCGCTCACCCACCGAGAGAGAGAGCCACCCACCCACCGAGACAGAGAGCCAGCCTCCCACCGAGAGAGAGAGAGAGAGCCCCCCACCCACCGAGAGAGTGAACCACCAACCCACCGAGAGAGAGAGAACAACCCACCGAGAGAGCCACCCACACACCGATAGAGGGAGAGCCACCCACCCACCGAGAGAGAGAGAGCGCCACCCACCCACCGAGAGAGAGAGAGCCACCC
Organism: Pristiophorus japonicus; assembly: GCF_044704955.1. Taxonomy (NCBI): domain Eukaryota; kingdom Metazoa; phylum Chordata; class Chondrichthyes; family Pristiophoridae; genus Pristiophorus; species Pristiophorus japonicus. Next base: position 68,798 of record NW_027254885.1, read on the forward strand.
ACCCACCGAGAGAGAGAGAGCCACCCACCCACCGAGAGAGAGAGAGAGCCACCCACCCACCGAGAGAGAGAGAGAGCCACCCACCCACCGAGAGAGAGCCACCCACACACCGATAGAGGTAGAGCCACCCACCCACCGAGAGAGAGAGAGCCACCCACCCACCGAGAGAGGGAGAGTCACCCACCCACCGAGAGAGAGAGAGAGCCACCCACCCACCGAGAGAGAGAGCCACTCACCCACCGAGAGAGAGAGAGCCACCCACCCACCGAGAGAGGGAGAGCCACCCACCCACCGAGAGAGAGAGAGCCACCCACCAAGAGAGAAAGAGCCACCCACCCGCCGAGAGAGAGAGAGCCACCCACCGAGAGAGAGAGAGAGCCACCCACCCACTGAGAGAAAGAGGTCTACCCACCCATCGAGAGAGAGAGAGCCACCCACCCATCGAGAGAGAGAGCCACCCACCCACCGAGAGAGAGAAAGAGCCACCCACCCACCGAGAGAGAGAGAGCCACCCACCCACCGAGAGAGGGAGAGCCACCCACCCACCGAGAGAGAGAGAGCCACCCACCGAGAGAGAAAGAGCCACACATCCACCGAGAGAGAGAGAGACCCACCCAGCGAGAGAGAGAGCCACCCACCCACCGAGAGAATGAGCCATCCACCCACCTAGAGAGAGAGAGCCACCCATCCACCGAGAGAGAGAGAGCCACCCACCCACCAAGAGAGAGAGAGACAATCACACACTGAGAGAGAGAGTGAGAGCAACCCACCCACCGAGAGAGAGAGCCACCCACCCACCAAGAGAGAGAGAGACAATCACACACTGAGAGAGTGAGAGCCACCCACCCACCCAGAGAGAGAGAGAGACATCCACCCACCGAGAGAGAGAGAGAGCCACCCACCCACCGAGAGAGAGAGAGAGCCACCCACCCGCCGAGAGAGAGAGTGAGCCACCCACCGAGAGAGAGAGAGCCACTGACCCACCGACAGAGAGAGTCTCCCACCCACCGAGAGAGAGAGAGACCCACCCAGCGAGAGAGAGAGCCACCCACCCACCGAGAGAAAGAGCCATCCACCCACCGAGAGAGAGAGAGAGCCACCCACCGAGAGAGAGAGAGAGCCACCCACCCACCGAGAGAGAGAGAGCCGACCACCCACCGAGAGAGAGAGAGCCAAACACCCACCGTGCGAGAGAGAGCCACCCATCCACTGAGAGAGAGAGAGAGCCAGCCACTCACCGAGAGAGGGAGCCAATCACTCACCGAAAGAGAGAGAGAGAGAGAGAGAGCAACCCACGCACCGAGAGAGAGCCACCCACCTGGAGAGAGAGAGCCACACACCCACCGAGAGAGAGATCACCACCCACCGAGAGATAGAGTGCCAATCACCCACCGAGAGAGAGAGAGAGAGCAACCCACCCACCGAGAGAGCCACACACCCACCGAGAGAGAACCATCCACCCACCGAGAGAAAGAGATCCACCCACCAATCGAGAGAGAGCAACCCACCCACAGAGAGAGAGAGAACCACCCACCCATCGAGAGAGAGGCAGCCACACACCCACCGAGAGAGATAAAGACACCCACCCACCAAAGAGAGCCACCCACCTACCGAGAGAGAGAGAGACACCCACCCACCGTGAGAGAGAAAGCCACCCACCCACCCAGAGAGACGGAGAGCCACCCACCCACCGAGAGAGAGAGAGCCACCCACCCACCGAGAAAGAGCCACCCACCCACCCACCCACCCAGAGAGACGGAGAGCCACCCACCCACCGAGAGAAAGAGAGCCACCCACCCACCGAGAGACAGCCACCCTCCACCGAGAGTGAGAGAGCCATCCACACACCGAGAGAGAGAGCCACCCACCAAGAGAGAGAGATCCACCCACCCACCGAGAGAGAGAGAGAGCCACCCACCGAGAGAGAGAGAGACACCCACACACAGAGAGAGAGAGATCCACCCACCCAACGAGAGAGAGAGAGAGCCACCCAGCGAGAGAGAGAGGGCCACCCACCGAGAAAGAGCGAGCCACCCACCCACCGAGAGAGAGAGAGAGTGCCACCCACCGAGAGAGAGAGAGAGAGCCAGCCACCCATCGAGAGAGAGAGAGAGCTACCCACCCACCGAGAGAGAGAGAGCCACCCACCGAGCGAGAGAGAGCCACCCACCCACAGAGAGAGAGAGATCCACCCACCCAACGAGAGAGAGAGAGAGCCACCCAGCGAGAGAGAGAGAGCCACCCACCGAGAAAGAGAGAGAGCCACCCACGCACCGAGAGAGGGAGTGCCATCCACCCACCGAGAGAGGGAGTGCCATCCACCCACCGAGAGAGAGAGAGCTACCCACCCACCGAGAGAGGGAGCCACCCACCCACCGAGAGAGAGAGAGCCACCCACCCACCGAGCGAGAGAGAGCCACCCACCCACCGAGCGAGAGAGAGCCACCCACCCACCGAGAGAGGGAGAGCCACCCACCCACCGAGAGAGAGAGAGAGACACCCACCGAGAGAGAGAGCCACCCACCCACCGAGAGAGAGAGAGCCACCCACCCACCGAGAGAGGGAGAGCCACCCACCCACCGAGAGAGAGAGAGCCACCCACCGAGAGAGAATGAGCCACCCACCGAGAGTGAGAGAGAGCCACCCACCCACTGAGAGAAAGAGATCTACCCACCCATCGAGAGAGAGAGAGCCACCCACCCATCGAGAGAGAGAGCCACCCACCCACCGAGAGAGAGAGAGAGCCACCCACCCACCGAGAGAGAGAGCCACCCACCCACCGAGAGAGAGAGAGCCACCCACCCACCGAGAGAGGGAGAGCCACCCACCCACCGAGAGCGAGAGCCACCCACCGAGAGAGAAAGAGCCACCCACCAAGAGAGAGAGAGCCACCCACCGAGAGAGAGAGAGCCACTGACCCACCGACAGAGAGAGTCTCCCACCGACCGAGAGAGAGAGAGACCCACCCAGCGAGAGAGAGAGCCGCCCACCCACCTAGAGAGAGAGAGCCACCCATCCACCGAGAGAGAGAGAGCCACCCACCCACCAAGAGAGAGAGAGATAATCACACACTGAGAGAGAGAGTGAGAGCAACCCACCCACCGAGAGAGAGAGCCACCCACCCACCAAGAGAAAGAGAGACAATCACACACTGAGAGAGAGAGTGAAAGCAACCCACCCACCGAGAGAGAGAGCCACCCACCCACCAAGAGAGAGAGAGACAATCACACACTGAGAGAGAGAGTGAGAGCAACCCACCCACCGAGAGAGAGAGCCACCCACCCACCAAGAGAGAGAGAGTCAATCACACACTGAGAGAGAGAGTGAGAGCCACCCACCCACCAAGAGAGAGAGAGAGACATCCACCCACCGAGAGAGAGAGAGAGCCACCCACCCACCGAGAGAGAGAGAGAGCCACCCACCAACCGAGAGAGAGAGAGCCGACCACCCACCGAGAGAGAGAGAGCCAAACACCCACCGTGCGAGAGAGAGCCACCCATCCACTGAGAGAGAGAGAGAGCCAGCCACTCACCGAGAGAGGGAGCCAATCACTCACCGAGAGAGAGAGAGAGAGAGAGAGAGCCACCCACCCACCGAGAGAGAGAGAGCCACCCACCCACCGAGAGTCAGCCGCTCACCCACCGAGAGAGAGAGCCACCCACCCACCGAGAGAGAGAGAGCCACCCACCCACCGAGAGTCAGCCGCTCACCCACCGAGAGAGAGAGCCACCCACCCACCGAGACAGAGAGCCAGCCTCCCACCGAGAGAGAGAGAGAGAGCCCCCCACCCACCGAGAGAGTGAACCACCAACCCACCGAGAGAGAGAGAACAACCCACCGAGAGAGCCACCCACACACCGATAGAGGGAGAGCCACCCACCCACCGAGAGAGAGAGAGCGCCACCCACCCACCGAGAGAGAGAGAGCCACCCACCCACCGAGAGAGAGAGAGCCACCCACCCACCGAGAGAGAGAGAGAGCCACCCACCCACCGAGAGAGAGAGAGAGCCACCCACCCACCGAGAGAGAGCCACCCACACACCGATAGAGGTAGAGCCACCCACCCACCGAGAGAGAGAGAGCCACCCACCCACCGAGAGAGGGAGAGTCACCCACCCACCGAGAGAGAGAGAGAGCCACCCACCCACCGAGAGAGAGAGCCACTCACCCACCGAGAGAGAGAGAGCCACCCACCCACCGAGAGAGGGAGAGCCACCCACCCACCGAGAGAGAGAGAGCCACCCACCAAGAGAGAAAGAGCCACCCACCCGCCGAGAGAGAGAGAGCCACCCACCGAGAGAGAGAGAGAGCCACCCACCCACTGAGAGAAAGAGATCTACCCACCCATCGAGAGAGAGAGAGCCACCCACCCATCGAGAGAGAGAGCCACCCACCCACCGAGAGAGAGAAAGAGCCACCCACCCACCGAGAGAGGGAGCCACCCACCCACCGAGAGAGAGAGAGCCACCCACCCACCGAGAGAGGGAGAGCCACCCACCCACCGAGAGAGAGAGAGCCACCCACCGAGAGAGAAAGAGCCACACATCCACCGAGAGAGAGAGAGACCCACCCAGCGAGAGAGAGAGCCACCCACACACCGAGAGAATGAGCCATCCACCCACCTAGAGAGAGAGAGCCACCCATCCACCGAGAGAGAGAGAGCCACCCACCCACCAAGAGAGAGAGAGACAATCACACACTGAGAGAGAGAGTGAGAGCAACCCACCCACCGAGAGAGAGAGCCACCCAACCACCAAGAGAGAGAGAGACAATCACACACTGAGAGAGTGAGTGAGAGCAACCCACCCACCAAGAGAGAGAGCCACCCAGTGAGAGAGAGAGAGCCACCCACCGAGAAAGAGAGAGAGCCACCCACGCACCGAGAGGGAATGCCATCCACCCACCGAGAGAGGGAGTGCCATCCACCCACCGGGAGAGGGAGCCACCCACCCACCGAGAGAGAGAGAGCCACCCAACCAACGAGAGAGAGAGAGAGCTACCCACCAACCGAGAGAAAGAGAGAGAGCCACCCACCCACCGAGAGAGAGAGCCACCCACCCACCAAGAGAGAGAGAGCCACCCACCCACCGAGAGAGAGAGCCACCCACCCACCGAGAGAGAGAGAGCCACCCACCCACCAAGAGAGAGAGCCACCCTCCCACCGAGAGAGAGAGAGAGAGCCCCCCACCCACCGAGAGAGAGAGAGCCACCCACGCACCGAGAGAGAGAGAGAGCCACCCACCGAGAGAGAGAGAGCCACCCGCCCACCGGGAGTCAGCCGCTCACCCACCGAGAGAGAGAGCCACCCACCCACCGAGAGAGAGAGAGCCACCCACCCACCGAGAGTCAGCCGCTCACCCACCGAGAGAGAGAGCCACCCACCCACCGACACAGAGAGCCACCCTCCCACCGAGAGAGAGAGAGAGAGCCCCCCACCCACCGAGAGAGTGAACCACCAACCCACCGAGAGAGAGAGAGCAACCCACCGAGAGAGAGCCGCCCACAAACCGAGAGAGAGAGCCACCCACCCACCGAGAGAGGGAGAGCCACCCACCCACCGAGAGAGAGAGCCACCCACCCACCGAGAGAGTGAGAGCCACCCACACACCGATAGAGGGAGAGCCACCCACCCACCGAGAGAGAGAGAGAGCCACCCACCCACCGAGAGAGAGAGAGAGCCACCCACCCACCGAGAGAGAAAGAGCCGACCACCCACCGAGAGAGAGAGAGCCAAACACCCACCGTGCGAGAGAGAGCCACCCATCCACTGAGAGAGAGAGAGCCAGCCACTCACCGAGAGAGGGAGCCAATCACTCACCGAGAGAGAGAGAGAGAGAGAGAGGAACCCACGCACCGAGAAAGAGCCACCCACCTGGAGAGAGAGAGCCACACACCCACCGAGAGAGAGATCACCACCCACCGAGAGATAGAGAGCCAATCACCCACCGAGAGAGAGAGAGAGAGCAACCCACCCACCGAGAGAGCCACACACCCACCGAGAGAGAACCATCCACCCACCGAGAGAAAGAGATCCACCCACCCATCGAGAGAGAGCAACCCACCCACAGAGAGAGAGAGAACCACCCACCCATCGAGAGAGAGGCAGCCACACACCCACCGAGAGAGATAAAGACACCCACCCACCGAGAGAGAGCCACCCACCTACCGAGAGAGAGAGACACCCACCCACCGTGAGAGAGAAAGCCACCCACCCACCCAGGGAGACGGAGAGCCACCCACCCACCGAGAGAGAGAGCCACCCACCCACCGAGAGAGAGCCACCCACCCACCCACCCACCCAGAGAGACGGAGAGCCACCCACCCACCGAGAGAAAGAGAGCCACCCACCCACCGAGAGACAGCCACCCTCCACCGAGAGTGAGAGAGCCATCCACACACCGAGAGAGAGAGCCACCCACCAAGAGAGAGAGATCCACCCACCCACCGAGAGAGAGAGCCACCCACCGAGAGAGAGAGAGCCACCCACACACAGAGAGAGAGAGATCCACCCACCCAACGAGAGAGAGAGAGAGCCACCCAGCGAGAGAGAGAGGGCTACCCACCGAGAAAGAGCGAGCCACCCACCCACCGAGAGAGAGAGAGAGTGCCACCCACCGAGAGAGAGAGAGAGAGCCACCGAGCGAGAGAGAGAGAGATCCACCCACCCAACGAGAGAGAGAGAGAGCCACCCAGCGAGAGAGAGAGAGCCACCCACCCACCGAGAGAGGGAGTGCCATGCACCCACCGAGAGAGAGAGAGCCACCCACCCACCGAGCGAGAGAGAGCCACCCACCCACCGAGAGAGGGAGAGCCACCCACCCACCGAGAGAGAGAGAGAGCCACCCACCCACCGAGAGAGAGAGCCACCCACCCACCGAGAGAGAGAGCCACCCACCCACCGAGAGAGAGAGAGCCACCCACCCACCGAGAGAGGGAGAGCCACCCACCCACCGAGAGAGAGAGAGCCACCCACCGAGAGAGAAAGAGCCACCCACCCGCCGAGAGAGAGAGAGCCACCCACCGAGAGAGAGAGAGCCACTGACCCACCGACAGAGAGAGTCTCCCACCCACCGAGAGAGAGAGAGACCCACCCAGCGAGGGAGAGAGCCACCCACCCACCGAGAGAGAGAGAGAGAGCCACCCACCCACCGAGAAAGAGCCATCCACCCACCTAGAGAGAGAGAGCCACCCATCCACCGAGAGAGAGAGAGCCACCCACCCACCAAGAGAGAGAGAGACAATCACACACTGAGAGAGAGAGTGAGAGCAACCCACCCACCAAGAGAGAGAGAGAGACATCCACCCACCGAGAGAGAGAGAGAGCCACCCACCCACCGAGAGAGAGAGAGAGCCACCCACCCACCGAGAGAGAGCCACCCACCCACCCACCCACCCAGAGAGACGGAGAGCCACCCACCCACCGAGAGAAAGAGAGCCAGCCACCCACCGAGAGACAGCCACCCTCCACCGAGAGTGAGAGAGCCATCCACACACCGAGAGAGAGAGCCACCCACCAAGAGAGAGAGATCCACCCACCCACCGAGAGAGAGAGAGAGCCACCCACCGAGAGAGAGAGAGCCACCCACACAGAGAGAGAGAGAGATCCACCCACCCAGCGAGAGAGAGAGGGCCACCCACCGAGAAAGAGAGCGAGCCACCCACCACCGAGAGAGAGAGAGTGCCACCCACCGAGAGAGAGAGAGAGAGCCAGCCACCCACCGAGAGAGAGAGAGAGCTACCCACCCACCGAGAGAGAGAGAGCCACCCACCGAGCGAGAGAGAGCCACCCACCCACAGAGAGAGAGAGATCCACCCACCCAACGAGAGAGAGAGAGAGCCACCCAGTGAGAGAGAGAGAGCCACCCACCGAGAAAGAGAGAGAGCCACCCACGCACCGAGAGAGGGAGTGCCATCCACCCACCGAGAGAGGGAGTGCCATCCACCCACCGGGAGAGGGAGCCACCCACCCACCGAGAGAGAGAGAGCCACCCACCCACCGAGAGAGAGAGCCACCCACCCACCGAGAGAGAGAGAGCCACCCACCCACCAAGAGAGAGAGCCACCCTCCCACCGAGAGAGAGAGAGAGAGCCCCCCACCCACCGAGAGAGAGAGAGCCACCCACGCACCGAGAGAGAGAGAGAGCCACCCACCGAGAGAGAGAGAGCCACCCGCCCACCGAGAGTCAGCCGCTCACCCACCAAGAGAGAGAGCCACCCACCCACCGAGAGAGAGAGAGCCACCCACCCACCGAGAGTCAGCCGCTCACCCACCGAGAGAGAGAGCCACCCACCCACCGACACAGAGAGCCACCCTCCCACCGAGAGAGAGAGAGAGAGCCCCCCACCCACCGAGAGAGTGAACCACCAACCCACCGAGAGAGAGAGAGCAACCCACCGAGAGAGAGCCGCCCACAAACCGAGAGAGAGAGCCACCCATCCACCGAGAGAGGGAGAGCCACCCACCCACCGAGAGAGAGAGCCACCCACCCACCGAGAGAGTGAGAGCCACCCACACACCGATAGAGGGAGAGCCACCCACCCACCGAGAGAGAGAGAGAGCCACCCACCCACCGAGAGAGAGAGAGAGCCACCCACCCACCGAGAGAGAAAGAGCCGACCACCCACCGAGAGAGAGAGAGCCAAACACCCACCGTGCGAGAGAGAGCCACCCATCCACTGAGAGAGAGAGAGAGCCAGCCACTCACCGAGAGAGGGAGCCAATCACTCACCGAGAGAGAGAGAGAGAGAGAGAGCAACCCACGCACCGAGAAAGAGCCACCCACCTGGAGAGAGGGAGCCACACACCCACCGAGAGAGAGATCACCACCCACCGAGAGAGAGAGAGCCAATCACCCACCGAGAGAGAGAGAGAGAGCAACCCACCCACCGAGAGAGCCACACACCCACCGAGAGAGAACCATCCACCCACCGAGAGAAAGAGATCCACCCACCCATCGAGAGAGAGCAACCCACCCACAGAGAGAGAGAGAACCACCCACCCATCGAGAGAGAGGCAGCCACACACCCACCGAGAGAGAGAGAGCCACCCACCCACCGAGAGAGAGCCACCCACCCACCCAGAGAGACGGAGAGCCACCCACCCACCGTGAGAAAGAGAGCCACCCACCCACCGAGAGACAGCCACCCTCCACCGAGAGTGAGAGAGCCATCCACACACCGAGAGAGAGAGCCACCCACCAAGAGAGAGAGATCCACCCACCCACCGAGAGAGAGAGCCACCCACCGAGAGAGAGAGAGCCACCCACACACAGAGAGAGAGAGATCCACCCACCCAACGAGAGAGAGAGAGAGCCACCCAGCGAGAGAGAGAGGGCCACCCACCGAGAAAGAGCGAGCCACCCACCCACCGAGAGAGAGAGAGAGTGCCACCCACCGAGAGAGAGAGAGAGAGCCACCCACCCACCGAGAGAGAGCCACCCACCCACCCACCCACCCAGAGAGACGGAGAGCCACCCACCCACCGAGAGAAAGAGAGCCAGCCACCCACCGAGAGACAGCCACCCTCCACCGAGAGTGAGAGAGCCATCCACACACCGAGAGAGAGAGCCACCCTCCAAGAGAGAGAGATCCACCCACCCACCGAGAGAGAGAGAGAGCCACCCACCGAGAGAGAGAGAGCCACCCACACAGAGAGAGAGAGAGATCCACCCACCCAACGAGAGAGAGAGAGAGCCACCCAGCGAGAGATAGAGGGCCACCCACCGAGAAAGAGAGCGAGCCACCCACCACCGAGAGAGAGAGAGAGAGTGCCACCCACCGAGAGAGAGAGAGAGAGCCAGCCACCCACCGAGAGAGAGAGAGAGCTACCCACCCACCGAGAGAGAGAGAGCCACCCACCGAGCGAGAGAGAGCCACCCACCCACAGAGAGAGAGAGATCCACCCACCCAACGAGAGAGAGAGAGAGCCACCCAGTGAGAGAGAGAGAGCCACCCACCGAGAAAGAGAGAGAGCCACCCACGCACCGAGAGAGGGAGTGCCATCCACCCACCGAGAGAGGGAGTGCCATCCACCCACCGGGAGAGGGAGCCACCCACCCACCGAGAGAGAGAGAGCCACCCACCCACCGAGAGAGAGAGAGAGCTACCCACCAACCGAGAGAAAGAGAGAGAGCCACCCACCCACCGAGAGAGAGAGCCACCCACCCACCGAGAGAGAGAGAGCCACCCACCCACCAAGAGAGAGAGCCACCCTCCCACCGAGAGAGAGAGAGAGAGCCCCCCACCCACCGAGAGAGAGAGAGCCACCCACGCACCGAGAGAGAGAGAGAGCCACCCACCGAGAGAGAGAGAGCCACCCGCCCACCGAGAGTCAGCCGCTCACCCACCGAGAGAGAGAGCCACCCACCCACCGAGAGAGAGAGAGCCACCCACCCACCGAGAGTCAGCCGCTCACCCACCGAGAGAGAGAGCCACCCACCCACCGACACAGAGAGCCACCCTCCCACCGAGAGAGAGAGAGAGAGCCCCCCACCCACCGAGAGAGTGAACCACCAACCCACCGAGAGAGAGAGAGCAACCCACCGAGAGAGAGCCGCCCACAAACCGAGAGAGAGAGCCACCCACCCACCGAGAGAGGGAGAGCCACCCACCCACCGAGAGAGAGAGCCACCCACCCACCGAGAGAGTGAGAGCCACCCACACACCGATAGAGGGAGAGCCACCCACCCACCGAGAGAGAGAGAGAGCCACCCACCCACCGAGAGAGAGAGAGAGCCACCCACCCACCGAGAGAGAAAGAGCCGACCACCCACCGAGAGAGAGAGAGCCAAACACCCACCGTGCGGAGAAAGCCACCCATCCACTGAGAGAGAGAGAGAGCCAGCCACTCACCGAGAGAGGGAGCCAATCACTCACCGAGAGAGAGAGAGAGAGAGAGAGAGCAACCCACGCACCGAGAAAGAGCCACCCACCTGGAGAGAGGGAGCCACACACCCACCGAGAGAGAGATCACCACCCACCGAGAGAGAGAGAGCCAATCACCCACCGAGAGAGAGAGAGAGAGCAACCCACCCACCGAGAGAGCCACACACCCACCGAGAGAGAACCATCCACCCACCGAGAGAAAGAGATCCACCCACCCATCGAGAGAGAGCAACCCACCCACAGAGAGAGAGAGAACCACCCACCCATCGAGAGAGAGGCAGCCACACACCCACCGAGAGAGAGAGAGCCACCCACCCACCGAGAGAGAGCCACCCACCCACCCACCCACCCAGAGAGATGGAGAGCCACCCACCCACCGAGAGAAAGAGAGCCACCCACCCACCGAGAGACAGCCACCCTCCACCGAGAGTGAGAGAGCCATCCACACACCGAGAGAGAGAGCCACCCACCAAGAGAGAGAGATCCACCCACCCACCGAGAGAGAGAGCCACCCACCGAGAGAGAGAGAGCCACCCACACACAGAGAGAGAGAGATCCACCCACCCAACGAGAGAGAGAGAGAGCCACCCAGCGAGAGAGAGAGGGCCACCCACCGAGAAAGAGCGAGCCACCCACCCACCGAGAGAGAGAGAGAGTGCCACCCACCGAGAGAGAGAGAGAGAGCCAGCCACCCACCGAGAGAGAGAGAGAGCTACCCACCCACCGAGAGAGAGAGAGCCACCCACCGAGCGAGAGAGAGCCACCCACCCACAGAGAGAGAGAGATCTACCCACCCAACGAGAGAGAGAGAGAGCCACCCAGCGAGAGAGAGAGAGCCACCCACCGAGAAAGAGAGAGAGCCACCCACCCACCGAGAGAGTGAACCACCAACCCACCGAGAGAGAGAGAGCAACCCACCGAGAGAGAGCCGCCCACAAACCGAGAGAGAGAGCCACCCACCCACCGAGAGAGGGAGAGCCACCCACCCACCGAGAGAGAGAGCCACCCACCCACCGAGAGAGTGAGAGCCACCCACACACCGATAGAGGGAGAGCCACCCACCCACCGAGAGAGAGAGAGAGCCACCCACCCACCGAGAGAGAGAGAGAGCCACCCACCCACCGAGAGAGAAAGAGCCGACCACCCACCGAGAGAGAGAGAGCCAAACACCCACCGTGCGGAGAAAGCCACCCATCCACTGAGAGAGAGAGAGAGCCAGCCACTCACCGAGAGAGGGAGCCAATCACTCACCGAGAGAGAGAGAGAGAGAGAGAGAGCAACCCACGCACCGAGAAAGAGCCACCCACCTGGAGAGAGGGAGCCACACACCCACCGAGAGAGAGATCACCACCCACCGAGAGAGAGAGAGCCAATCACCCACCGAGAGAGAGAGAGAGAGCAACCCACCCACCGAGAGAGCCACACACCCACCGAGAGAGAACCATCCACCCACCGAGAGAAAGAGATCCACCCACCCATCGAGAGAGAGCAACCCACCCACAGAGAGAGAGAGAACCACCCACCCATCGAGAGAGAGGCAGCCACACACCCACCGAGAGAGAGAGAGCCACCCACCCACCGAGAGAGAGCCACCCACCCACCCACCCACCCAGAGAGATGGAGAGCCACCCACCCACCGAGAGAAAGAGAGCCACCCACCCACCGAGAGACAGCCACCCTCCACCGAGAGTGAGAGAGCCATCCACACACCGAGAGAGAGAGCCACCCACCAAGAGAGAGAGATCCACCCACCCACCGAGAGAGAGAGCCACCCACCGAGAGAGAGAGAGCCACCCACACACAGAGAGAGAGAGATCCACCCACCCAACGAGAGAGAGAGAGAGCCACCCAGCGAGAGAGAGAGGGCCACCCACCGAGAAAGAGCGAGCCACCCACCCACCGAGAGAGAGAGAGAGTGCCACCCACCGAGAGAGAGAGAGAGAGCCAGCCACCCACCGAGAGAGAGAGAGAGCTACCCACCCACCGAGAGAGAGAGAGCCACCCACCGAGCGAGAGAGAGCCACCCACCCACAGAGAGAGAGAGATCTACCCACCCAACGAGAGAGAGAGAGAGCCACCCAGCGAGAGAGAGAGAGCCACCCACCGAGAAAGAGAGAGAGCCACCCACGCACCGAGAGAGGGAGTGCCATCCACCCACCGAGAGAGAGAGAGCTACCCACCCACCGAGAGAGAGAGAGCCACCCACCCACCGAGCGAGAGAGAGCCACCCACCCACCGAGAGAGGGAGAGCCACCCACCCACCGAGAGAGAGAGAGAGACACCCACCGAGAGAGAGAGAGAGCCACCTACCCACCGAGAGAGAGAGCCACCCACCCACCGAGAGAGAGAGCCACCCACCCACCGAGAGAGAGAGAGCCACCCACCCACCGAGAGAGGGAGAGCCACCCACCCACCGAGAGAGAGAGAGCCACCCACCGAGAGAGAAAGAGCCACCCACCCGCCGAGAGAGAGAGAGCCACCCACCGAGAGAGAGAGAGACACTGACCCACCGACAGAGAGAGTCTCCCACCCACCGAGAGAGAGAGAGACCCACCCAGCGAGAGAGAGAGCCGCCCACCCACCGAGAGAAAGAGCCATCCACCCACCTAGAGAGAGAGAGCCACCCATCCACCGAGAGAGAGAGAGCCACCCACCCACCAAGAGAGAGAGAGACAATCACACACTGAGAGAGAGAGTGAGAGCAACCCACCCACCGAGAGAGAGAGCCACCCACCCACCAAGAGAGAGAGAGACAATCACACACTGAGAGAGAGAGTGAGAGCAACCCACCCACCAAGAGAGAGAGCCACCCACCCACCAAGAGAGAGAGAGACAATCACACACTGAGAGAGAGAGTGAAAGCCACCCACCCACCAAGAGAGAGAGAGAGACATCCACCCACCGAGAGAGAGAGAGAGCCACCCACCCACCGAGAGAGAGAGAGAGACATCCACCCACCGAGAGAGAGAGAGAGCCACCCACCCACCGAGAGAGAGAGAGAGCCACCCACCCACCGAGAGAAAGAGCCACCCACCCACCAAGAGAGAGAGAGACAATCACACACTGAGAGAGAGAGTGAGAGCAACCCACCCACCGAGAGAGAGAGCCACCCACCCACCAAGAGAGAGAGAGACAATCACACACTGAGAGAGAGAGTGAGAGCCACCCACCCACCAAGAGAGAGAGAGAGACATCCAACCACCGAGAGAGAGAGAGAGCCACCCACCCACCGAGAGAGAGAGAGAGCCACCCACCCACCGAGAGAGAGAGAGCCGACCACCCACCGAGAGAGAGAGAGCCAAACACCCACCGTGCGAGAGAGAGCCACCCATCCACTGAGAGAGAGAGAGAGCCAGCCACTCACCGAGAGAGGGAGCCAATCACTCACCGAGAGAGAGAGAGAGAGAGAGAGTGCAACCCACGCACCGAGAGAGAGCCACCCACCTGGAGAGAGAGAGCCACACACCCACCGAGAGAGAGATCACCACCCACCGAGAGATAGAGAGCCAATCACCCACCGAGAGAGAGAGAGAGAGCAACCCACCCACCGAGAGAGCCACACACCCACCGAGAGAGAACCATCCACCCACCGAGAGAAAGAGATCCACCCACCCATCGAGAGAGAGCAACCCACCCACAGAGAGAGAGAGAACCACCCACCCATCGAGAGAGAGGCAGCCACACACCCACCGAGAGAGATAAAGACACCCACCCACCGAGAGAGAGCCACCCACCTACCGAGAGAGAGAGACACCCACCCACCGTGAGAGAGAAAGCCACCCACCCACCCAGAGAGACGGAGAGCCACCCACCCACCGAGAGAGAGAGCCACCCACCCACCGAGAGAGAGCCACCCACCCACCCACCCACCCACCCAGAGAGACGGAGAGCCACCCACCCACCGAGAGAAAGAGAGCCACCCACCCACCGAGAGACAGCCACCCTCCACCGAGAGTGAGAGAGCCATCCACACACCGAGAGAGAGAGCCACCCACCAAGAGAGAGAGATCCACCCACCCACCAAGAGAGAGAGAGCCACCCACCGAGAGAGAGAGAGCCACCCACACACAGAGAGAGAGAGATCCACCCACCCAACGAGAGAGAGAGAGAGCCACCCAGCGAGAGAGAGAGGGCCACCCACCGAGAAAGAGAGCGAGCCACCCACCCACCGAGAGAGAGAGAGTGCCACCCACCGAGAGAGAGAGAGAGAGCCAGCCACCCACCGAGAGAGAGAGAGAGCTACCCACCCACCGAGAGAGAGAGAGCCACCCACCGAGCGAGAGAGAGCCACCCACCCACAGAGAGAGAGAGATCCACCCACCCAACGAGAGAGAGAGAGAGCCACCCAGTGAGAGAGAGAGAGCCACCCACCGAGAAAGAGAGAGAGCCACCACGCACCGAGAGAGGGAGTGCCATCCACCCACCGAGAGAGGGAGTGCCATCCACCCACCGGGAGAGGGAGCCACCCACCCACCGAAAGAGAGAGAGAGAGCCACCCACCCACCGAGAGAGAGAGAGAGCTACCCACCCACCGAGAGAAAGAGAGAGAGCCACCCACCCACCGAGAGAGAGAGCCACCCACCCACCAAGAGAGAGAGAGCCACCCACCCACCAAGAGAGAGAGCCACCCTCCAACCGAGACAGAGAGAGAGAGCCCCCCACCCACCGAGAGAGAGAGAGCCACCCACGCACCGAGAGTGAGAGAGAGCCACCCATCGAGAGAGAGAGAGCCACCCGCCCACCGAGAGTCAGCCGCTCACCCACCGAGAGAGAGAGCCACCCACCCACCGAGAGAGAGAGAGCCACCCACCCACCGAGAGTCAGCCGCTCACCCACCGAGAGAGAGAGCCACCCACCCACCGACACAGAGAGCCACCCTCCCACCGAGAGAGAGAGAGAGAGCCACCCTCCCACCGAGAGAGAGAGAGAGAGCCACCCACCCACCGAGAGAGTGAACCACCAACCCACCGAGAGAGAGAGAGCAACCCACCGAGAGAGAGCCGCCCACAAACCGAGAGAGAGAGCCACCCACCCACCGAGAGAGAGAGAGCCACCCACCCACCGAGAGAGAGAGCCACCCACCCACCGAGAGAGTGAGAGCCACCCACACACCGATAGAGGGAGAGCCACCCACCCACCGAGAGAGAGAGAGAGCCACCCACCCACCGAGAGAGGGAGAGCCACCCACCCACCGAGAGAGAGAGCCACCCACCCACCGAGAGAGTGAGAGCCACCCACACACCGATAGAGGGAGAGCCACCTACCCACCGAGAGAGAGAGAGAGCCACCCACCCACCGAGAGAGAGAGAGAGAGCCACCCACCCACCGAGAGAGAAAGAGCCGACCACCCACCGAGAGAGAGAGAGCCAAACACCCACCGTGCGAGAGAGAGCCATCCATCCACTGAGAGAGAGAGAGAGCCAGCCACTCACCGAGAGAGGGAGCCAATCACTCACCGAGAGAGAGAGAGAGAGAGAGAGAGCAACCCACGCACCGAGAGAGAGCCACCCACCTGGAGAGAGAGAGCCACACACCCACCGAGAGAGAGATCACCACCCACCGAGAGATAGAGAGCCACCCACCCACCGAGAGAGAGCCACCCACCAAGAGAGAGAGATCCACCCACCCACCAAGAGAGAGAGAGCCACCCACCGAGAGAGAGAGAGCCACCCACACACAGAGAGAGAGAGATCCACCCACCCAACGAGAGAGAGAGAGAGCCACCCAGCGAGAGAGAGAGGGCCACCCACCGAGAAAGAGCGAGCCACCCACCCACCGAGAGAGAGAGAGAGTGCCACCCACCGAGAGAGAGAGAGAGAGCCAGCCACCCACCGAGAGAGAGAGAGAGCTACCCACCCACCGAGAGAGAGAGAGCCACCCACCGAGCGAGAGAGAGCCACCCGCCCACAGAGAGAGAGAGATCCACCCACCCAACGAGAGAGAGAGAGAGCCACCCAGCGAGAGAGAGAGAGCCACCCACCGAGAAAGAGAGCGAGCCACCTACGCACCGAGAGAGGGAGTGCCATCCACCCACCGAGAGAGAGAGAGCCACCCACCCACCGAGAGAGAGAGCCACCCACCCACCGAGAGAGAGAGCCACCCACCCACCGAGAGAGAGAGAGCCACCCACCCACCGAGAGAGGGAGAGCCACCCACCCACCGAGAGAGAGAGAGCCACCCACCGAGAGAGAGAGAGAGAGCCACTGACCCACCGACAGAGAGAGTCTCCCACCCACCGAGAGAGAGAGAGACCCACCCAGCGAGAGAGAGAGCCACCCACCCACCGAGAGAAAGAGCCATCCACCCACCTAGAGAGAGAGAGCCACCCATCCACCGAGAGAGAGAGAGCCACCCACCCACCAAGAGAGAGAGAGACAATCACACACTGAGAGAGAGAGTGAGAGCAACCCACCCACCGAGAGAGAGAGCCACCCACCCACCAAGAGAGAGAGAGACAATCACACACTGAGAGAGAGAGTGAGAGCAACCCACCCACCGAGAGAGAGAGCCACCCACCCACCAAGAGAGAGAGAGACAATCACACACTGAGAGAGAGAGTGAAAGCCACCCACCCACCAAGAGAGAGAGAGAGACATCCACCCACCGAGAGAGAGAGAGAGCCTGCCACCCACCGAGAGAGAGAGAGAGCCACCCACCCACCGAGAGAGAGCCACCCACCCACCCACCCACCCAGAGAGACGGAGAGCCACCCACCCACCGAGAGAAAGAGAGCCACCCACCCACCGAGAGACAGCCACCCTCCACCGAGAGTGAGAGAGCCATCCACACACCGAGAGAGAGAGAGAGCCACCCACCGAGAGAGAGAGAGCCACCCACACAGAGAGAGAGAGAGATCCACCCACCCAACGAGAGAGAGAGAGAGCCACCCAGCGAGAGATAGAGGGCCACCCACCGAGAAAGAGAGCGAGCCACCCACCACCGAGAGAGAGAGAGAGAGTGCCACCCACCGAGAGAGAGAGAGAGAGCCAGCCACCCACCGAGAGAGAGAGAGAGCTACCCACCCACCGAGAGAGAGAGAGCCACCCACCGAGCGAGAGAGAGCCACCCACCCACAGAGAGAGAGAGATCCACCCACCCAACGAGAGAGAGAGGGAGCCACCCAGTGAGAGAGAGAGAGCCACCCACCGAGAAAGAGAGAGAGCCACCCACGCACCGAGAGAGGGAGTGCCATCCACCCACCGAGAGAGGGAGTGCCATCCACCCACCGGGAGAGGGAGCCACCCACCCACCGAGAGAGAGAGAGCCACCCACCCACCGAGAGAGAGAGAGAGCTACCCACCAACCGAGAGAAAGAGAGAGAGCCACCCACCCACCGAGAGAGAGAGCCACCCACCCACCGAGAGAGAGAGAGCCACCCACCCACCGAGAGAGAGAGAGAGAGCCCCCCACCCACCGAGAGAGAGAGAGCCACCCACGCACCGAGAGAGAGAGAGAGCCACCCACCGAGAGAGAGAGAGCCACCCGCCCACCGAGAGAGAGAGAGCCACCCACCCACCGAGAGAGAGAGAGAGAGAGCCCCCCACCCACCGAGAGAGAGAGAGCCACCCACGCACCGAGAGAGAGAGAGAGCCACCCACCGAGAGAGAGAGAGAGAGCCCCCCACCCACCGAGAGAGAGAGAGCCACCCACGCACCGAGAGAGAGAGAGAGCCACCCACCGAGAGAGAGAGAGCCACCCGCCCACCGAGAGTCAGCCGCTCACCCACCGAGAGAGAGAGCCACCCACCCACCGAGAGAGAGAGCCACCCACCCACCGAGAGTCAGCCGCTCACCCACCGAGAGAGAGAGCCACCCACCCACCGACACAGAGAGCCACCCTCCCACCGAGAGAGAGAGAGAGAGCCCCCCACCCACCGAGAGAGTGAACCACCAACCCACCGAGAGAGAGAGAGCAACCCACCGAGAGAGAGCCGCCCACAAACCGAGAGAGAGAGCCACCCACCCACCGAGAGAGGGAGAGCCACCCACCCACCGAGAGAGAGAGCCACCCACCCACCGAGAGAGTGAGAGCCACCCACACACCGATAGAGGGAGAGCCACCCACCCACCGAGAGAGAGAGAGAGCCACCCACCCACCGAGAGAGAGAGAGAGCCACCCACCCACCGAGAGAGAAAGAGCCGACCACCCACTGAGAGAGAGAGAGCCAAACACCCACCGTGCGAGAGAGAGCCACCCATCCACTGAGAGAGAGAGAGAGCCAGCCACTCACCGAGAGAGGGAGCCAATCACTCACCGAGAGAGAGAGAGAGAGAGAGAGAGCAACCCACGCACCGAGAAAGAGCCACCCACCTGGAGAGAGGGAGCCACACACCCACCGAGAGAGAGATCACCACCCACCGAGAGAGAGAGAGCCAATCACCCACCGAGAGAGAGAGAGAGAGCAACCCACCCACCGAGAGAGCCACACACCCACCGAGAGAGAACCATCCACCCACCGAGAGAAAGAGATCCACCCACCCATCGAGAGAGAGCAACCCACCCACAGAGAGAGAGAGAACCACCCACCCATCGAGAGAGAGGCAGCCACACACCCACCGAGAGAGAGAGAGCCACCCACCCACCGAGAGAGAGCCACCCACCCACCCACCCACCCAGAGAGACCGAGCCACCCACCCACCGAGAGAAAGAGAGCCACCCACCCACCGAGAGACAGCCACCCTCCACCGAGAGAGAGAGATCCACCCACCCACCGAGAGAGAGAGCCACCCACCGAGAGAGAGAGAGCCACCCACACACAGAGAGAGAGAGATCCACCCACCCAACGAGAGAGAGAGAGAGACACCCAGCGAGAGAGAGAGGGCCACCCACCGAGAAAGAGCGAGCCACCCACCCACCGAGAGAGAGAGAGAGTGCCACCCACCGAGAGAGAGAGAGAGAGCCAGCCACCCACCGAGAGAGAGAGAGAGCTACCCACCCACCGAGAGAGAGAGAGCCACCCACCGAGCGAGAGAGAGCCACCCACCCACAGAGAGAGAGAGATCCACCCACCCAACGTGAGAGAGAGAGAGCCACCCAGCGAGAAAGAGAGCGAGCCACCCACGCACCGAGAGAGAGAGCCACCCTCCCACCGAGAGAGAGAGAGAGAGCCCCCCACCCACCGAGAGAGAGAGAGCCACCCACGCACCGAGAGAGAGAGAGAGCCACCCACCGAGAGAGAGAGAGCCACCCGCCCACCGGGAGTCAGCCGCTCACACACCGAGAGAGAGAGCCACCCACCCACCGAGAGAGAGAGAGCCACCCACCCACCGAGAGTCAGCCGCTCACCCACCGAGAGAGAGAGCCACCCACCCACCGACACAGAGAGCCACCCTCCCACCGAGAGAGAGAGAGAGAGCCCCCCACCCACCGAGAGAGTGAACCACCAACCCACCGAGAGAGAGAGAGCAACCCACGCACCGAGAAAGAGCCACCCACCTGGAGAGAGAGAGCCACACACCCACCGAGAGAGAGATCACCACCCACCGAGAGATAGAGAGCCAATCACCCACCGAGAGAGAGAGAGAGAGCAACCCACCCACCGAGAGAGCCACACACCCACCGAGAGAGAACCATCCACCCACCGAGAGAAAGAGATCCACCCACCCATCGAGAGAGAGCAACCCACCCACAGAGAGAGAGAGAACCACCCACCCATCGAGAGAGAGGCAGCCACACACCCACCGAGAGAGATAAAGACACCCACCCACCGAGAGAGAGCCACCCACCTACCGAGAGAGAGAGACACCCACCCACCGTGAGAGAGAAAGCCACCCACCCACCCAGAGAGACGGAGAGCCACCCACCCACCGAGAGAGAGAGCCACCCACCCACCGAGAGAGAGCCACCCACCCACCCACCCACCCAGAGAGACGGAGAGCCACCCACCCACCGAGAGAAAGAGAGCCACCCACCCACCGAGAGACAGCCACCCTCCACCGAGAGTGAGAGAGCCATCCACACACCGAGAGAGAGAGCCACCCACCAAGAGAGAGAGATCCACCCACCCACCGAGAGAGAGAGCCACCCACCGAGAGAGAGAGAGCCACCCACACACAGAGAGAGAGAGATCCACCCACCCAACGAGAGAGAGAGAGAGCCACCCAGCGAGAGAGAGAGGGCTACCCACCGAGAAAGAGCGAGCCACCCACCCACCTAGAGAGAGAGAGAGTGCCACCCACCGAGAGAGAGAGAGAGAGCCACCGAGCGAGAGAGAGAGAGATCCACCCACCCAACGAGAGAGAGAGAGAGCCACCCAGCGAGAGAGAGAGAGCCACCCACCCACCGAGAGAGGGAGTGCCATGCACCCACCGAGAGAGAGAGAGCCACCCACCCACCGAGCGAGAGAGAGCCACCCACCCACCGAGAGAGGGAGAGCCACCCACCCACCGAGAGAGAGAGAGCCACCCACCCACCGAGAGAGGGAGAGCCACCCACCCACCGAGAGAGAGAGAGCCACCCACCGAGAGAGAAAGAGCCACCCACCCGCCGAGAGAGAGAGAGCCACCCACCGAGAGAGAGAGAGCCACTGACCCACCGACAGAGAGAGTCTCCCACCCACCGAGAGAGAGAGAGACTCACCCAGCGAGGGAGAGAGCCACCCACCCACCGAGAGAGAGAGAGAGAGCCACCCACCCACCGAGAGAAAGAGCCATCCACCCACCTAGAGAGAGAGAGCCACCCATCCACCGAGAGAGAGAGAGCCACCCACCCACCAAGAGAGAGAGAGACAATCACACACTGAGAGAGAGAGTGAGAGCAACCCACCCACCAAGAGAGAGAGAGAGACATCCACCCACCGAGAGAGAGAGAGAGCCACCCACCCACCGAGAGAGAGAGAGAGCCACCCACCCACCGAGAGAGAGCCACCCACCCACCCACCCACCCAGAGAGACGGAGAGCCACCCACCCACCGAGAGAAAGAGAGCCAGCCACCCACCGAGAGACAGCCACCCTCCACCGAGAGTGAGAGAGCCATCCACACACCGAGAGAGAGAGCCACCCACCAAGAGAGAGAGATCCACCCACCCACCGAGAGAGAGAGAGAGCCACCCACCGAGAGAGAGAGAGCCACCCACACAGAGAGAGAGAGAGATCCACCCACCCAGCGAGAGAGAGAGGGCCACCCACCGAGAAAGAGAGCGAGCCACCCACCACCGAGAGAGAGAGAGAGAGTGCCACCCACCGAGAGAGAGAGAGAGAGCCAGCCACCCACCGAGAGAGAGAGAGAGCTACCCACCCACCGAGAGAGAGAGAGCCACCCACCGAGCGAGAGAGAGCCACCCACCCACAGAGAGAGAGAGATCCACCCACCCAACGAGAGAGAGAGAGAGCCACCCAGTGAGAGAGAGAGAGCCACCCACCGAGAAAGAGAGAGAGCCACCCACGCACCGAGAGAGGGAGTGCCATCCACCCACCGAGAGAGGGAGTGCCATCCACCCACCGGGAGAGGGAGCCACCCACCCACCGAGAGAGAGAGAGCCACCCACCCACCGAGAGAGAGAGAGAGCTACCCACCAACCGAGAGAAAGAGAGAGAGCCACCCACCCACCGAGAGAGAGAGCCACCCACCCACCGAGAGAGAGAGAGCCACCCACCCACCAAGAGAGAGAGCCACCCTCCCACCGAGAGAGAGAGAGAGAGCCCCCCACCCACCGAGAGAGAGAGAGCCACCCACGCACCGAGAGAGAGAGAGAGCCACCCACCGAGAGAGAGAGAGCCACCCGCCCACCGAGAGTCAGCCGCTCACCCACCGAGAGAGAGAGCCACCCACCCACCGAGAGAGAGAGAGCCACCCACCCACCGAGAGTCAGCCGCTCACCCACCGAGAGAGAGAGCCACCCACCCACCGACACAGAGAGCCACCCTCCCACCGAGAGAGAGAGAGAGAGCCCCCCACCCACCGAGAGAGTGAACCACCAACCCACCGAGAGAGAGAGAGCAACCCACCGAGAGAGAGCCGCCCACAAACCGAGAGAGAGAGCCACCCACCCACCGAGAGAGGGAGAGCCACCCACCCACCGAGAGAGAGAGCCACCCACCCACCGAGAGAGTGAGAGCCACCCACACACCGATAGAGGGAGAGCCACCCACCCACCGAGAGAGAGAGAGAGCCACCCACCCACCGAGAGAGAGAGAGAGCCACCCACCCACCGAGAGAGAAAGAGCCGACCACCCACCGAGAGAGAGAGAGCCAAACACCCACCGTGCGAGAGAGAGCCACCCATCCACTGAGAGAGAGAGAGAGCCAGCCACTCACCGAGAGAGGGAGCCAATCACTCACCGAGAGAGAGAGAGAGAGAGAGAGAGCAACCCACGCACCGAGAAAGAGCCACCCACCTGGAGAGAGGGAGCCACACACCCACCGAGAGAGAGATCACCACCCACCGAGAGAGAGAGAGCCAATCACCCACCGAGAGAGAGAGAGAGAGCAACCCACCCACCGAGAGAGCCACACACCCACCGAGAGAGAACCATCCACCCACCGAGAGAAAGAGATCCACCCACCCATCGAGAGAGAGCAACCCACCCACAGAGAGAGAGAGAACCACCCACCCATCGAGAGAGAGGCAGCCACACACCCACCGAGAGAGAGAGAGCCACCCACCCACCGAGAGAGAGCCACCCACCCACCCAGAGAGACGGAGAGCCACCCACCCACCGTGAGAAAGAGAGCCACCCACCCACCGAGAGACAGCCACCCTCCACCGAGAGTGAGAGAGCCATCCACACACCGAGAGAGAGAGCCACCCACCAAGAGAGAGAGATCCACCCACCCACCGAGAGAGAGAGCCACCCACCGAGAGAGAGAGAGCCACCCACACACAGAGAGAGAGAGATCCACCCACCCAACGAGAGAGAGAGAGAGCCACCCAGCGAGAGAGAGAGGGCCACCCACCGAGAAAGAGCGAGCCACCCACCCACCGAGAGAGAGAGAGAGTGCCACCCACCGAGAGAGAGAGAGAGAGCCAGCCACCCACCGAGAGAGAGCCACCCACCCACCCACCCACCCAGAGAGACGGAGAGCCACCCACCCACCGAGAGAAAGAGAGCCAGCCACCCACCGAGAGACAGCCACCCTCCACCGAGAGTGAGAGAGCCATCCACACACCGAGAGAGAGAGCCACCCACCAAGAGAGAGAGATCCACCCACCCACCGAGAGAGAGAGAGAGCCACCCACCGAGAGAGAGAGAGCCACCCAC
Source organism: Pristiophorus japonicus (assembly GCF_044704955.1). Classification (NCBI taxonomy): domain Eukaryota; kingdom Metazoa; phylum Chordata; class Chondrichthyes; family Pristiophoridae; genus Pristiophorus; species Pristiophorus japonicus. Next base: position 92,882 of record NW_027254885.1, read on the forward strand.
ACAGAGAGAGAGAGAGATCCACCCACCCAACGAGAGAGAGAGAGAGCCACCCAGCGAGAGAGAGAGAGCCACCCACCGAGAAAGAGAGCGAGCCACCCACCACCGAGAGAGAGAGAGAGAGTGCCACCCACCGAGAGAGAGAGAGAGAGCCAGCCACCCACCGAGAGAGAGAGAGAGCTACCCACCCACCGAGAGAGAGAGAGCCACCCACCGAGCGAGAGAGAGCCACCCACCCACAGAGAGAGAGAGATCCACCCACCCAACGAGAGAGAGAGAGAGCCACCCAGTGAGAGAGAGAGAGCCACCCACCGAGAAAGAGAGAGAGCCACCCACGCACCGAGAGAGGGAGTGCCATCCACCCACCGAGAGAGGGAGTGCCATCCACCCACCGGGAGAGGGAGCCACCCACCCACCGAGAGAGAGAGAGCCACCCACCCACCGAGAGAGAGAGCCACCCACCCACCGAGAGAGAGAGAGCCACCCACCCACCAAGAGAGAGAGCCACCCTCCCACCGAGAGAGAGAGAGAGAGCCCCCCACCCACCGAGAGAGAGAGAGCCACCCACGCACCGAGAGAGAGAGAGAGCCACCCACCGAGAGAGAGAGAGCCACCCGCCCACCGAGAGTCAGCCGCTCACCCACCGAGAGAGAGAGCCACCCACCCACCGAGAGAGAGAGAGCCACCCACCCACCGAGAGTCAGCCGCTCACCCACCGAGAGAGAGAGCCACCCACCCACCGACACAGAGAGCCACCCTCCCACCGAGAGAGAGAGAGAGAGCCCCCCACCCACCGAGAGAGTGAACCACCAACCCACCGAGAGAGAGAGAGCAACCCACCGAGAGAGAGCCGCCCACAAACCGAGAGAGAGAGCCACCCACCCACCGAGAGAGGGAGAGCCACCCACCCACCGAGAGAGAGAGCCACCCACCCACCGAGAGAGTGAGAGCCACCCACACACCGATAGAGGGAGAGCCACCCACCCACCGAGAGAGAGAGAGAGCCACCCACCCACCGAGAGAGAGAGAGAGCCACCCACCCACCGAGAGAGAAAGAGCCGACCACCCACCGAGAGAGAGAGAGCCAAACACCCACCGTGCGAGAGAAAGCCACCCATCCACTGAGAGAGAGAGAGAGCCAGCCACTCACCGAGAGAGGGAGCCAATCACTCACCGAGAGAGAGAGAGAGAGAGAGAGAGCAACCCACGCACCGAGAAAGAGCCACCCACCTGGAGAGAGGGAGCCACACACCCACCGAGAGAGAGATCACCACCCACCGAGAGAGAGAGAGCCAATCACCCACCGAGAGAGAGAGAGAGAGCAACCCACCCACCGAGAGAGCCACACACCCACCGAGAGAGAACCATCCACCCACCGAGAGAAAGAGATCCACCCACCCATCGAGAGAGAGCAACCCACCCACAGAGAGAGAGAGAACCACCCACCCATCGAGAGAGAGGCAGCCACACACACACCGAGAGAGAGAGAGCCACCCACCCACCGAGAGAGAGCCACCCACCCACCCACCCACCCAGAGAGACGGAGAGCCACCCACCCACCGAGAGAAAGAGAGCCACCCACCCACCGAGAGACAGCCACCCTCCACCGAGAGTGAGAGAGCCATCCACACACCGAGAGAGAGAGCCACCCACCAAGAGAGAGAGATCCACCCACCCACCGAGAGAGAGAGCCACCCACCGAGAGAGAGAGAGCCACCCACACAGAGAGAGAGAGAGATCCACCCACCCAACGAGAGAGAGAGAGAGCCACCCAGCGAGAGAGAGAGGGCCACCCACCGAGAAAGAGCGAGCCACCCACCCACCGAGAGAGAGAGAGAGTGCCACCCACCGAGAGAGAGAGAGAGAGCCAGCCACCCACCGAGAGAGAGAGAGAGCTACCCACCCACCGAGAGAGAGAGAGCCACCCACCGAGCGAGAGAGAGCCACCCACCCACAGAGAGAGAGAGATCCACCCACCCAACGAGAGAGAGAGAGAGCCACCCAGCGAGAGAGAGAGAGCCACCCACCGAGAAAGAGAGAGAGCCACCCACGCACCGAGAGAGGGAGTGCCATCCACCCACCGAGAGAGAGAGAGCTACCCACCCACCGAGAGAGAGAGAGCCACCCACCCACCGAGCGAGAGAGAGCCACCCACCCACCGAGAGAGGGAGAGCCACCCACCCACCGAGAGAGAGAGAGAGACACCCACCGAGAGAGAGAGAGAGCCACCTACCCACCGAGAGAGAGAGCCACCCACCCACCGAGAGAGAGAGCCACCCACCCACCGAGAGAGAGAGAGCCACCCACCCACCGAGAGAGGGAGAGCCACCCACCCACCGAGAGAGAGAGAGCCACCCACCGAGAGAGAAAGAGCCACCCACCCGCCGAGAGAGAGAGAGCCACCCACCGAGAGAGAGAGAGACACTGACCCACCGACAGAGAGAGTCTCCCACCCACCGAGAGAGAGAGAGACCCACCCAGCGAGAGAGAGAGCCGCCCACCCACCGAGAGAAAGAGCCATCCACCCACCTAGAGAGAGAGAGCCACCCATCCACCGAGAGAGAGAGAGCCACCCACCCACCAAGAGAGAGAGAGACAATCACACACTGAGAGAGAGAGTGAGAGCAACCCACCCACCGAGAGAGAGAGCCACCCACCCACCAAGAGAGAGAGAGACAATCACACACTGAGAGAGAGAGTGAGAGCAACCCACCCACCAAGAGAGAGAGCCACCCACCCACCAAGAGAGAGAGAGACAATCACACACTGAGAGAGAGAGTGAAAGCCACCCACCCACCAAGAGAGAGAGAGAGACATCCACCCACCGAGAGAGAGAGAGAGCCACCCACCCACCGAGAGAGAGAGAGAGACATCCACCCACCGAGAGAGAGAGAGAGCCACCCACCCACCGAGAGAGAGAGAGAGCCACCCACCCACCGAGAGAAAGAGCCATCCACCCACCTAGAGAGAGAGAGCCACCCATCCACCGAGAGAGAGAGAGCCACCCACCCACCAAGAGAGAGAGAGACAATCACACACTGAGAGAGAGAGTGAGAGCAACCCACCCACCGAGAGAGAGAGCCACCCACCCACCAAGAGAGAGAGAGACAATCACACACTGAGAGAGAGAGTGAGAGCCACCCACCCACCAAGAGAGAGAGAGAGACATCCAACCACCGAGAGAGAGAGAGAGCCACCCACCCACCGAGAGAGAGAGAGAGCCACCCACCCACCGAGAGAGAGAGAGCCGACCACCCACCGAGAGAGAGAGAGCCAAACACCCACCGTGCGAGAGAGAGCCACCCATCCACTGAGAGAGAGAGAGAGCCAGCCACTCACCGAGAGAGGGAGCCAATCACTCACCGAGAGAGAGAGAGAGAGAGAGAGAGCAACCCACGCACCGAGAGAGAGTCACCCACCTGGGGAGAGAGAGCCACACACCCACCGAGAGAGAGACAGATCACCACCCACCGAGAGATAGAGTGCCAATCACCCACCGAGAGAGAGAGAGAGAGCAACCCACCCACCGAGAGAGCCACACACCCACCGAGAGAGAACCATCCACCCACCGAGAGAAAGAGATCCACCCACCCATCGAGAGAAAGCAACCCACCCACAGAGAGAGAGAGAACCACCCACCCATCGAGAGAGAGGCAGCCACACACCCACCGAGAGAGATAAAGACACCCACCCACCGAGAGAGAGCCACCCACCTACCGAGAGAGAGAGACACCCACCCACCGTGAGAGAGAAAGCCACCCACCCACCCAGAGAGACGGAGAGCCACCCACCCACCGAGAGAGAGAGCCACCCACCCACCGAGAGAGAGCCACCCACCCACCCACCCACCCAGAGAGACGGAGAGCCACCCACCCACCGAGAGAAAGAGAGCCACCCACCCACCGAGAGACAGCCACCCTCCACCGAGAGTGAGAGAGCCATCCACACACCGAGAGAGAGAGCCACCCACCAAGAGAGAGAGATCCACCCACCCACCAAGAGAGAGAGAGCCACCCACCGAGAGAGAGAGAGCCACCCACACACAGAGAGAGAGAGATCCACCCACCCAACGAGAGAGAGAGAGAGCCACCCAGCGAGAGAGAGAGGGCCACCCACCGAGAAAGAGAGCGAGCCACCCACCCACCGAGAGAGAGAGAGTGCCACCCACCGAGAGAGAGAGAGAGAGCCAGCCACCCACCGAGAGAGAGAGAGAGCTACCCACCCACCGAGAGAGAGAGAGCCACCCACCGAGCGAGAGAGAGCCACCCACCCACAGAGAGAGAGAGATCCACCCACCCAACGAGAGAGAGAGAGAGCCACCCAGTGAGAGAGAGAGAGCCACCCACCGAGAAAGAGAGAGAGCCACCACGCACCGAGAGAGGGAGTGCCATCCACCCACCGAGAGAGGGAGTGCCATCCACCCACCGGGAGAGGGAGCCACCCACCCACCGAAAGAGAGAGAGAGAGCCACCCACCCACCGAGAGAGAGAGAGAGCTACCCACCCACCGAGAGAGAGAGAGAGAGCCACCCACCCACCGAGAGAGAGAGCCACCCACCCACCAAGAGAGAGAGAGCCACCCACCCACCGAGAGAGAGAGCCACCCACCCACCGAGAGAGAGAGAGCCACCCACCCACCAAGAGAGAGAGCCACCCTCCAACCGAGACAGAGAGAGAGAGCCCCCCACCCACCGAGAGAGAGAGAGCCACCCACGCACCGAGAGTGAGAGAGAGCCACCCATCGAGAGAGAGAGAGCCACCCGCCCACCGAGAGTCAGCCGCTCACCCACCGAGAGAGAGAGCCACCCACCCACCGAGAGAGAGAGAGCCACCCACCCACCGAGAGTCAGCCGCTCACCCACCGAGCGAGAGAGCCACCCACCCACCGACACAGAGAGCCACCCTCCCACCGAGAGAGAGAGAGAGAGCCACCCACCCACCGAGAGAGTGAACCACCAACCCACCGAGAGAGAGAGAGCAACCCACCGAGAGAGAGCCGCCCACAAACCGAGAGAGAGAGCCACCCACCCACCGAGAGAGAGAGAGCCACCCACCCACCGAGAGAGAGAGCCACCAACCCACCGAGAGAGTGAGAGCCACCCACACACCGATAGAGGGAGAGCCACCCACCCACCGAGAGAGAGAGAGAGCCACCCACCCACCGAGAGAGGGAGAGCCACCCACCCACCGAGAGAGAGAGCCACCCACCCACCGAGAGAGTGAGAGCCACCCACACACCGATAGAGGGAGAGCCACCTACCCACCGAGAGAGAGAGAGAGCCACCCACCCACCGAGAGAGAGAGAGAGAGCCACCCACCCACCGAGAGAGAAAGAGCCGACCACCCACCGAGAGAGAGAGAGCCAAACACCCACCGTGCGAGAGAGAGCCATCCATCCACTGAGAGAGAGAGAGAGCCAGCCACTCACCGAGAGAGGGAGCCAATCACTCACCGAGAGAGAGAGAGAGAGAGAGAGAGCAACCCACGCACCGAGAGAGAGCCACCCACCTGGAGAGAGAGAGCCACACACCCACCGAGAGAGAGATCACCACCCACCGAGAGATAGAGAGCCACCCACCCACCGAGAGAGAGCCACCCACCCACCCACCCACCCAGAGAGACGGAGAGCCACCCACCCACCGAGAGAAAGAGAGTCACCCACCCACCGAGAGACAGCCACCCTCCACCGAGAGTGAGAGAGCCATCCACACACCGAGAGAGAGAGCCACCCACCAAGAGAGAGAGATCCACCCACCCACCGAGAGAGAGAGCCACCCACCGAGAGAGAGAGAGCCACCCACACACAGAGAGAGAGAGATCCACCCACCCAACGAGAGAGAGAGAGAGCCACCCAGCGAGAGAGAGAGGGCCACCCACCGAGAAAGAGCGAGCCACCCACCCACCGAGAGAGAGAGAGAGTGCCACCCACCGAGAGAGAGAGAGAGAGCCAGCCACCCACCGAGAGAGAGAGAGAGCTACCCACCCACCGAGAGAGAGAGAGCCACCCACCGAGCGAGAGAGAGCCACCCGCCCACAGAGAGAGAGAGATCCACCCACCCAACGAGAGAGAGAGAGAGCCACCCAGCGAGAGAGAGAGAGCCACCCACCGAGAAAGAGAGCGAGCCACCCACGCACCGAGAGAGGGAGTGCCATCCACCCACCGAGAGAGAGAGAGCCACCCACCCACCGAGAGAGAGAGCCACCCACCCACCGAGAGAGAGAGCCACCCACCCACCGAGAGAGAGAGAGCCACCCACCCACCGAGAGAGGGAGAGCCACCCACCCACCGAGAGAGAGAGAGCCACCCACCGAGAGAGAGAGAGAGCCACTGACCCACCGACAGAGAGAGTCTCCCACCCACCGAGAGAGAGAGAGACCCACCCAGCGAGAGAGAGAGCCACCCACCCACCGAGAGAAAGAGCCATCCACCCACCTAGAGAGAGAGAGCCACCCATCCACCGAGAGAGAGAGAGCCACCCACCCACCAAGAGAGAGAGAGACAATCACACACTGAGAGAGAGAGTGAGAGCAACCCACCCACCGAGAGAGAGAGCCACCCACCCACCAAGAGAGAGAGAGACAATCACACACTGAGAGAGAGAGTGAGAGCAACCCACCCACCGAGAGAGAGAGCCACCCACCCACCAAGAGAGAGAGAGACAATCACACACTGAGAGAGAGAGTGAAAGCCACCCACCCACCAAGAGAGAGAGAGAGACATCCACCCACCGAGAGAGAGAGAGAGCCACCCACCCACCGAGAGAGAGAGAGAGCCACCCACCCACCGAGAGAGAGCCACCCACCCACCCACCCACCCAGAGAGACGGAGAGCCACCCACCCACCGAGAGAAAGAGAGCCACCCACCCACCGAGAGACAGCCACCCTCCACCGAGAGTGAGAGAGCCATCCAAACACCGAGAGAGAGAGAGAGCCACCCACCGAGAGAGAGAGAGCCACCCACACAGAGAGAGAGAGAGATCCACCCACCCAACGAGAGAGAGAGAGAGCCACCCAGCGAGAGAGAGAGGGCCACCCACCGAGAAAGAGAGCGAGCCACCCACCACCGAGAGAGAGAGAGAGAGTGCCACCCACCGAGAGAGAGAGAGAGAGCCAGCCACCCACCGAGAGAGAGAGAGAGCTACCACCCACCGAGAGAGAGAGAGCCACCCACCGAGCGAGAGAGAGCCACCCACCCACAGAGAGAGAGAGATCCACCCACCCAACGAGAGAGAGAGGGAGCCACCCAGTGAGAGAGAGAGAGCCACCCACCGAGAAAGAGAGAGAGCCACCCACGCACCGAGAGAGGGAGTGCCATCCACCCACCGAGAGAGGGAGTGCCATCCACCCACCGGGAGAGGGAGCCACCCACCCACCGAGAGAGAGAGAGCCACCCACCCACCGAGAGAGAGAGAGAGCTACCCACCAACCGAGAGAAAGAGAGAGAGCCACCCACCCACCGAGAGAGAGAGCCACCCACCCACCGAGAGAGAGAGAGCCACCCACCCACCGAGAGAGAGAGAGAGAGCCCCCCACCCACCGAGAGAGAGAGAGCCACCCACGCACCGAGAGAGAGAGAGAGCCACCCACCGAGAGAGAGAGAGCCACCCGCCCACCGAGAGAGAGAGAGCCACCCACCCACCGAGAGAGAGAGAGAGAGAGCCCCCCACCCACCGAGAGAGAGAGAGCCACCCACGCACCGAGAGAGAGAGAGAGCCACCCACCGAGAGAGAGAGAGAGAGCCCCCCACCCACCGAGAGAGAGAGAGCCACCCACGCACCGAGAGAGAGAGAGAGCCACCCACCGAGAGAGAGAGAGCCACCCGCCCACCGAGAGTCAGCCGCTCACCCACCGAGAGAGAGAGCCACCCACCCACCGAGAGAGAGAGCCACCCACCCACCGAGAGTCAGCCGCTCACCCACCGAGAGAGAGAGCCACCCACCCACCGACACAGAGAGCCACCCTCCCACCGAGAGAGAGAGAGAGAGCCCCCCACCCACCGAGAGAGTGAACCACCAACCCACTGAGAGAGAGAGAGCAACCCACCGAGAGAGAGCCGCCCACAAACCGAGAGAGAGAGCCACCCACCCACCGAGAGAGGGAGAGCCACCCACCCACCGAGAGAGAGAGCCACCCACCCACCGAGAGAGTGAGAGCCACCCACACACCGATAGAGGGAGAGCCACCCACCCACCGAGAGAGAGAGAGAGCCACCCACCCACCGAGAGAGAGAGAGAGCCACCCACCCACCGAGAGAGAAAGAGCCGACCACCCACCGAGAGAGAGAGAGCCAAACACCCACCGTGCGAGAGAGAGCCACCCATCCACTGAGAGAGAGAGAGAGCCAGCCACTCACCGAGAGAGGGAGCCAATCACTCACCGAGAGAGAGAGAGAGAGAGAGAGAGCAACCCACGCACCGAGAAAGAGCCACCCACTTGGAGAGAGGGAGCCACACACCCACCGAGAGAGAGATCACCACCCACCGAGAGAGAGAGAGCCAATCACCCACCGAGAGAGAGAGAGAGAGCAACCCACCCACCGAGAGAGCCACACACCCACCGAGAGAGAACCATCCACCCACCGAGAGAAAGAGATCCACCCACCCATCGAGAGAGAGCAACCCACCCACAGAGAGAGAGAGAACCACCCACCCATCGAGAGAGAGGCAGCCACACACCCACCGAGAGAGAGAGAGCCACCCACCCACCGAGAGAGAGCCACCCACCCACCCACCCACCCAGAGAGACGGAGAGCCACCCACCCACCGAGAGAAAGAGAGCCACCCACCCACCGAGAGACAGCCACCCTCCACCGAGAGAGAGAGATCCACCCACCCACCGAGAGAGAGAGCCACCCACCGAGAGAGAGAGAGCCACCCACACACAGAGAGAGAGAGATCCACCCACCCAACGAGAGAGAGAGAGAGCCACCCAGCGAGAGAGAGAGGGCCACCCACCGAGAAAGAGCGAGCCACCCACCCACCGAGAGAGAGAGAGAGTGCCACCCACCGAGAGAGAGAGAGAGAGCCAGCCACCCACCGAGAGAGAGAGAGAGCTACCCACCCACCGAGAGAGAGAGAGCCACCCACCGAGCGAGAGAGAGCCACCCACCCACAGAGAGAGAGAGATCCACCCACCCAACGTGAGAGAGAGAGAGCCACCCAGCGAGAAAGAGAGCGAGCCACCCACGCACCGAGAGAGGGAGTGCCATCCACCCACCGAGAGAGGGAGTGCCATCCACCCACCGAGAGAGAGAGAGCTACCCACCCACCGAGAGAGAGAGAGCCACCCACCCACCGAGCGAGAGAGAGCCACCCACCCACCGAGAGAGGGAGAGCCACCCACCCACCGAGAGAGAGAGAGAGCCACCCACCCACCGAGAGAGAGAGCCACCCACCCACCGAGAGAGAGAGAGCCACCCACCCACCGAGAGAGAGAGAGAGCCACCCACCCACCGAGAGAGGGAGAGCCACCCACCCACCGAGAGAGAGAGAGAGCCACCCACCCACCGAGAGAGAGAGCCACCCACCCACCGAGAGAGAGAGCCACCCACCCACCGAGAGAGAGAGAGCCACCCACCCACCGAGAGAGGGAGAGCCACCCACCCACCGAGAGAGGGAGAGCCACCCACCCACCGAGAGAGAGAGAGCCACCCACCGAGAGAGAAAGAGCCACCCACCCGCCGAGAGAGAGAGAGCCACCCACCAAGAGAGAGAGAGCCACCCACCGAGAGAGAGAGAGCCACTGACCCACCGACAGAGAGAGTCTCCCACCCACCGAGAGAGAGAGAGACCCACCCAGCGAGAGAGAGAGCCGCCCACCCACCGAGAGAAAGAGCCATCCACCCACCTAGAGAGAGGGAGCCACCCATCCACCGAGAGAGAGAGAGCCACCCACCCACCAAGAGAGAGAGAGACAATCACACACTGAGAGAGAGAGTGAGAGCAACCCACCCACCGAGAGAGAGAGCCACCCACCCACCAAGAGAGAGAGAGACAATCACACACTGAGAGAGAGAGTGAAAGCCACCCACCCACCAAGAGAGAGAGAGAGACATCCACCCACCGAGAGAGAGAGAGAGCCACCCACCCACCGAGAGAGAGAGAGAGCCACCCACCCACCGAGAGAGGGAGCCACCCACCCACCGAGAGAGAGAGAGCCACCCACCCACCGAGAGAGGGAGAGCCACCCACCCACCGAGAGAGAGAGAGCCACCCACCGAGAGAGAAAGAGCCACCCACCCGCCGAGAGAGAGAGAGCCACCCACCAAGAGAGAGAGAGCCACCCACCGAGAGAGAGAGAGCCACTGACCCACCGACAGAGAGAGTCTCCCACCCACCGAGAGAGAGAGAGACCCACCCAGCGAGAGAGAGAGCCACCCACCCACCGAGAGAAAGAGCCATCCACCCACCTAGAGAGAGAGAGCCACCCATCCACCGAGAGAGGGAGCCACCCACCCACCGAGAGAGAGAGAGCCACCCACCCACCGAGAGAGGGAGAGCCACCCACCCACCGAGAGAGAGAGAGCCACCCACCGAGAGAGAAAGAGCCACCCACCCGCCGAGAGAGAGAGAGCCACCCACCAAGAGAGAGAGAGCCACCCACCGAGAGAGAGAGAGCCACTGACCCACCGACAGAGAGAGTCTCCCACCCACCGAGAGAGAGAGAGACCCACCCAGCGAGAGAGAGAGCCACCCACCCACCGAGAGAAAGAGCCATCCACCCACCAAGAGAGAGAGAGACAATCACACACTGAGAGAGAGAGTGAGAGCAACCCACCCACCGAGAGAGAGAGCCACCCACCCACCAAGAGAGAGAGAGACAATCACACACTGAGAGAGAGAGTGAGAGCAACCCACCCACCGAGAGAGAGAGCCACCCACCCACCAAGAGAGAGAGAGACAATCACACACTGAGAGAGAGAGTGAGAGCCACCCACCCACCAAGAGAGAGAGAGAGACATCCAACCACCGAGAGAGAGAGAGCCGACCACCCACCGAGAGAGAGAGAGCCAAACACCCACCGTGCGAGAGAGAGCCACCCATCCACTGAGAGAGAGAGAGAGCCAGCCACTCACCGAGAGAGGGAGCCAATCACTCACCGAGAGAGAGAGAGAGAGAGAGAGAGCAACCCACGCACCGAGAGAGAGCCACCCACCTGGAGAGAGAGAGCCACACACCCACCGAGAGAGAGATCACCACCCACCGAGAGATAGAGAGCCAATCACCCACCGAGAGAGAGAGAGAGAGCAACCCACCCACCGAGAGAGAACCATCCACCCACCGAGAGAAAGAGATCCACCCACCCATCGAGAGAGAGCAACCCACCCACAGAGAGAGAGAGAACCACCCACCCATCGAGAGAGAGGCAGCCACACACCCACCGAGAGAGATAAAGACACCCACCCACCGAGAGAGAGCCACCCACCGACCGAGAGAGAGAGACACCCACCCACCGTGAGAGAGAAAGCCACCCACCCACCCAGAGAGACGGAGAGCCACCCACCCACCGAGAGAGAGAGCCACCCACCCACCGAGAGAGAGCCACCCACCCACCCACCCACCCAGAGAGACGGAGAGCCACCCACCCACCGAGAGAAAGAGAGCCACCCACCCACCGAGAGACAGCCACCCTCCACCGAGAGTGAGAGAGCCATCCACACACCGAGAGAGAGAGCCACCCACCAAGAGAGAGAGATCCACCCACCCACCGAGAGAGAGAGAGCCACCCACCGAGAGAGAGAGAGCCACCCACACACAGAGAGAGAGAGATCCACCCACCCAACGAGAGAGAGAGAGAGAGCCACCCAGCGAGAGAGAGAGGGCCACCCACCGAGAAAGAGAGCGAGCCACCCACCCACCGAGAGAGAGAGAGTGCCACCCACCGAGAGAGAGAGAGAGAGCCAGCCACCCACCGAGAGAGAGAGAGCTACCCACCCACCGAGAGAGAGAGAGCCACCCACCGAGCGAGAGAGAGCCACCCACCCACAGAGAGAGAGAGATCCACCCACCCAACGAGAGAGAGAGAGAGCCACCCAGTGAGAGAGAGAGAGCCACCCACCGAGAAAGAGAGAGAGCCACCACGCACCGAGAGAGGGAGTGCCATCCACCCACCGAGAGAGGGAGTGCCATCCACCCACCGGGAGAGGGAGCCACCCATCCACCGAGAGAGAGAGAGAGAGCCACCCACCCACCGAGAGAGAGAGAGAGCTACCCACCCACCGAGAGAAAGAGAGAGAGCCACCCACCCACCGAGAGAGAGAGCCACCCACCCACCAAGAGAGAGAGAGCCACCCACCCACCGAGAGAGAGAGCCACCCACCCATCGAGAGAGAGCCACCCACCCACCAAGAGAGAGAGCCACCCTCCAACCGAGAGTCAGCCGCTCACCCACCGAGAGAGAGAGCCACCCACCCACCGACACAGAGAGCCACCCTCCCACCGAGAGAGAGAGAGAGAGCCACCCACCCACCGAGAGAGTGAACCACCAACCCACCGAGAGAGAGAGAGCAACCCACCGAGAGAGAGCCGCCCACAAACCGAGAGAGAGAGCCACCCACCCACCGAGAGAGGGAGAGCCACCCACCCGCCGAGAGAGAGAGCCACCCACCCACCGAGAGAGTGAGAGCCACCCACACACCGATAGAGGGAGAGCCACCCACCCACCGAGAGAGAGAGAGAGCCACCCACCCACCGAGAGAGGGAGAGCCACCCACCCACCGAGAGAGAGAGCCACCCACCCACCGAGAGAGTGAGAGCCACCCACACACCGATAGAGGGAGAGCCACCCACCCACCGAGAGAGAGAGAGAGCCACCCACCCACCGAGAGAGAGAGAGAGAGCCACCCACCCACCGAGAGAGAAAGAGCCGACCACCCACCGAGAGAGAGAGAGCCAAACACCCACCGTGCGAGAGAGAGCCATCCATCCACTGAGAGAGAGAGAGAGCCAGCCACTCACCGAGAGAGGGAGCCAATCACTCACCGAGAGAGAGAGAGAGAGAGAGAGAGCAACCCACGCACCGAGAGAGAGACACCCACCTGGAGAGAGAGAGCCACACACCCACCGAGAGAGAGATCACCACCCACCGAGAGATAGAGAGCCAATCACCCACCGAGAGAGAGAGAGAGAGCAACCCACCCACCGAGAGAGCCACACACCCACCGAGAGAACCATCCACCCACCGAGAGAAAGAGATCCACCCACCCATCGAGAGAGAGCAACCCACCCACAGAGAGAGAGAGAACCACCCACCCATCGAGAGAGTGGCAGCCACACACCCACCGAGAGAGATAAAGACACCCACCCACCGAGAGAGAGCCACCCACCTACCGAGAGAGAGAGACACCCACCCACCGTGAGAGAGAAAGCCACCCACCCACCCAGAGAGACGGAGAGCCACCCACTCACCGAGAGAGAGAGAGCCACCCACCCACCGAGAGAGAGCCACCCACCCACCCACCCACCCAGAGAGACGGAGAGACACCCACCCACCGAGAGACAGAGAGCCACCCACCCACCGAGAGACAGCCACCCTCCACCGAGAGTGAGAGAGCCATCCACACACCGAGAGAGAGAGCCACCCACCAAGAGAGAGAGATCCACCCACCCACCGAGAGAGAGAGAGAGCCACCCACCGAGAGAGAGAGAGCCACCCACACAGAGAGAGAGAGAGATCCACCCACCCAACGAGAGAGAGAGAGAGCCACCCAGCGAGAGAGAAAGAGCCACCCACCCGCCGAGAGAGAGAGAGCCACCCACCAAGAGAGAGAGAGCCACCCACCGAGAGAGAGAGAGCCACTGACCCACCGACAGAGAGAGTCTCCCACCCACCGAGAGAGAGAGAGACCCACCCAGCGAGAGAGAGAGCCATCCACCCACCTAGAGAGAGAGAGCCACCCACCCACCAAGAGAGAGAGAGACAATCACACACTGAGAGAGAGAGTGAGGGCAACCCACCCACCGAGAGAGAGAGCCACCCACCCACCAAGAGAGAGAGAGACAATCACACACTGAGAGAGAGAGTGAGAGCAACCCACCCACCAAGAGAGAGAGAGAGACATCCACCCACCGAGAGAGAGAGAGAGCCACCCACCCACCGAGAGAGAGAGAGAGAGACATCCACCCACCGAGAGAGAGAGAGAGCCACCCACCCACCGAGAGAGAGAGAGAGCCACCCACCCACCGAGAGAGGGAGCCACCCACCCACCGAGAGAGAGAGAGCCACCCACCCACCGAGAGAGGGAGAGCCACCCACCCACCGAGAGAGAGAGAGCCACCCACCGAGAGAGAAAGAGCCACCCACCCACCGAGAGAGAGAGAGCCACCCACCGAGAGAGAGAGAGCCACTGACCCACCGACAGAGAGAGTCTCCCACCCACCGAGAGAGTGAGAGACCCACCCAGCGAGAGAGAGAGCCACCCACCCACCGAGAGAAAGAGCCATCCACCCACCTAGAGAGAGAGAGCCACCCATCCACCGAGAGAGAGAGAGCCACCCACCCACCAAGAGAGAGAGAGACAATCACACACTGAGAGAGAGAGTGAGAGCAACCCACCCACCGAGAGAGAGAGCCACCCACCCACCAAGAGAGAGAGAGACAATCACACACTGAGAGAGAGAGTGAGAGCAACCCACCCACCGAGAGAGAGAGCCACCCACCCACCAAGAGAGAGAGAGACAATCACACACTGAGAGAGAGAGTGAGAGCCACCCACCCACCAAGAGAGAGAGAGAGACATCCACCCACCGAGAGAGAGAGAGAGCCACCCACCCACCGAGAGAGAGAGAGAGCCACCCACCCACCGAGAGAGAGAGAGCCGACCACCCACCGAGAGAGAGAGAGCCAAACACCCACCGTGCGAGAGAGAGCCACCCATCCACTGAGAGAGAGAGAGAGCCAGCCACTCACCGAGAGAGGGAGCCAATCACTCACCGAGAGAGAGAGAGAGAGAGAGAGAGCAACCCACGCACCGAGAGAGAGCCACCCACCTGGAGAGAGAGAGCCACACACCCACCGAGAGAGAGATCACCACCCACCGAGAGATAGAGAGCCAATCACCCACCGAGAGAGAGAGAGAGAGCAACCCACCCACCGAGAGAGCCACACACCCACCGAGAGAGAACCATCCACCCACCGAGAGAAAGAGATCCACCCACCCATCGAGAGAGAGCAACCCACCCACAAGATGAGAGAGAACCACCCACCCATCGAGAGAGAGGCAGCCACACACCCACCGAGAGAGATAAAGACACCCACCCACCGAGAGAGAGCCACCCACCTACCGAGAGAGAGAGCCACCCATCCACCGAGAGAGAGCCACCCACCCACCCACCCACCCAGAGAGACGGAGAGCCACCCACCCACCGAGAGAAAGAGAGCCACCCACCCACCGAGAGACAGCCACCCTCCACCGAGAGTGAGAGAGCCATCCACACACCGAGAGAGAGAGCCACCCACCGAGAGAGAGAGAGAGCCACCCACCGAGAGAGAGAGAGCCACCCACACAGAGAGAGAGAGAGATCCACCCACCCAACGAGAGAGAGAGAGAGCCACCCAGCGAGAGAGAGAGGGCCACCCACCGAGAAAGAGAGCGAGCCACCCACCCACCGAGAGAGAGAGAGTGCCACCCACCGAGAGAGAGAGAGAGAGCCAGCCACCCACCGAGAGAGAGAGAGAGCTACCCACCCACCGAGAGAGAGAGAGCCACCCACCGAGCGAGAGAGAGCCACCCACCCACAGAGAGAGAGAGAGATCCACCCACCCAACGAGAGAGAGAGAGAGCCACCCAGTGAGAGAGAGAGAGCCACCCACCGAGAAAGAGAGAGAGCCACCACGCACCGAGAGAGGGAGTGCCATCCACCCACCGAGAGAGGGAGTGCCATCCACCCACCGGGAGAGGGAGCCACCCATCCACCGAGAGAGAGAGAGAGAGCCACCCACCCACCGAGAGAGAGAGAGAGCTACCCACCCACCGAGAGAAAGAGAGAGAGCCACCCACCCACCGAGAGAGAGAGCCACCCACCCACCAAGAGAGAGAGAGCCACCCACCCACCGAGAGAGAGAGCCACCCACCCACCGAGAGAGAGAGAGCCACCCACCCACCAAGAGAGAGAGCCACCCTCCAACCGAGACAGAGAGAGAGAGCCCCCCACCCACCGAGAGAGAGAGAGCCACCCACGCACCGAGAGTGAGAGAGAGCCACCCACCGAGAGAGAGAGAGCCACCCGCCCACCGAGAGTCAGCCGCTCACCCACCGAGAGAGAGAGCCACCCACCCACCGAGAGAGAGAGAGCCACCCACCCACCGAGAGTCAGCCGCTCACCCACCGAGAGAGAGAGCCATCCACCCACCGACACAGAGAGCCACCCTCCCACCGAGAGAGAGAGAGAGAGCCACCCACCCACCGAGAGAGTGAACCACCAACCCACCGAGAGAGAGAGAGCAACCCACCGAGAGAGAGCCGCCCACAAACCGAGAGAGAGAGCCACCCACCCACCGAGAGAGGGAGAGCCACCCACCCACCGAGAGAGAGAGCCACCCACCCACCGAGAGAGTGAGAGCCACCCACACACCGATAGAGGGAGAGCCACCCACCCACCGAGAGAGAGAGAGAGCCACCCACCCACCGAGAGAGGGAGAGCCACCCACCCACCGAGAGAGAGAGCCACCCACCCACCGAGAGAGTGAGAGCCACCCACACACCGATAGAGGGAGAGCCACCCACCCACCGAGAGAGAGAGAGAGCCACCCACCCACCGAGAGAGAGAGAGAGAGCCACCCACCCACCGAGAGAGAAAGAGCCGACCACCCACCGAGAGAGAGAGAGCCAAACACCCACCGTGCGAGAGAGAGCCATCCATCCACTGAGAGAGAGAGAGAGCCAGCCACTCACCGAGAGAGGGAGCCAATCACTCACCGAGAGAGAGAGAGAGAGAGAGAGAGCAACCCACGCACCGAGAGAGAGCCACCCACCTAGAGAGAGAGAGCCACACACCCACCGAGAGAGAGATCACCACCCACCGAGAGATAGAGAGCCAATCACCCACCGAGAGAGAGAGAGAGAGCAACCCACCCACCGAGAGAGCCACACACCCACCGAGAGAGAACCATCCACCCACCGAGAGAAAGAGATCCACCCACCCATCGAGAGAGAGCAACCCACCCACAGAGAGAGAGAGAACCACCCACCCATCGAGAGAGTGGCAGCCACACACCCACCGAGAGAGATAAAGACACCCACCCACCGAGAGAGAGCCACCCACCTACCGAGAGAGAGAGACACCCACACACCGTGAGAGAGAAAGCCACCCACCCACCAAGAGAGACGGAGAGCCACCCACTCACCGAGAGAGAGAGAGCCACCCACCCACCGAGAGAGAGCCACCCACCCACCCACCCACCCAGAGAGACGGAGAGCCACCCACCCACCGAGAGATAGAGAGCCAATCACCCACCGAGAGAGAGAGAGAGAGCAACCCACCCACCGAGAGAGCCATACACCCACCGAGAGAGGAGCATCCACCCACCGAGAGAAAGAGATCCACCCACCCATCGAGAGAGAGCAACCCACCCACAGAGAGAGAGAGAACCACCCACCCATCGAGAGAGTGGCAGCCACACACCCACCGAGAGAGATAAAGACACCCACCCACCGAGAGAGAGCCACCCACCTACCGAGAGAGAGAGACACCCACACACCGTGAGAGAGAAAGCCACCCACCCACCAAGAGAGACGGAGAGCCACCCACTCACCGAGAGAGAGAGAGCCACCCACCCACCGAGAGAGAGCCACCCACCCACCCACCCACCCAGAGAGACGGAGAGCCACCCACCCACCGAGAGATAGAGAGCCAATCACCCACCGAGAGAGAGAGAGAGAGCAACCCACCCACCGAGAGAGCCATACACCCACCGAGAGAGGACCATCCACCCACCGAGAGAAAGAGATCCACCCACCCATCGAGAGAGAGCAACCCACCCACAGAGAGAGAGAGAACCACCCACCCATCGAGAGAGTGGCAGCCACACACCCACCGAGAGAGATAAAGACACCCACCCACCGAGAGAGAGCCACCCACCTACCGAGAGAGAGAGACACCCACCCACCGTGAGAGAGAAAGCCACCCACCCACCCAGAGAGACGGAGAGCCACCCACTCACCGAGAGAGAGAGAGCCACCCACCCACCGAGAGAGAGCCACCCACCCACCCACCCACCCAGAGAGACGGAGAGCCACCCACCCACTGAGAGACAGAGAGCCACCCACCCACCGAGAGACAGCCACCCTCCACCGAGATTGAGAGAGCCATCCACACACCGAGAGAGAGAGCCACCCACCAAGAGAGAGAGATCCACCCACCCAACGAGAGTGAGAGAGAGCCACCCAGCGAGAGAGAGAGGGCCACCCACCGAGAGAGAAAGAGCCACCCACCCGCCGAGAGAGAGAGAGCCACCCACCAAGAGAGAGAGAGCCACCCACCGAGAGAGAGAGAGCCACTGACCCACCGACAGAGAGAGTCTCCCACCCACCGAGAGAGAGAGAGACCCACCGAGCGAGAGAGAGAGCCACCCACCCACCGAGAGAAAGAGCCATCCACCCACCTAGAGAGAGAGAGCCACCCATCCACCGAGAGAGAGAGAGCCACCCACCCACCAAGAGAGAGAGAGACAATCACACACTGAGAGAGAGAGTGAGAGCAACCCACCCACCGAGAGAGAGAGCCACCCACCCACCAAGAGAGAGAGAGACAATCACACACTGAGAGAGAGAGTGAGAGCCACCCACCCACCAAGAGAGAGAGAGAGACATCCACCCACCGAGAGAGAGAGAGAGCCACCCACCCACCGAGAGAGAGAGAGAGACATCCACCCACCGAGAGAGAGAGAGAGCCACCCACCCACCGAGAGAGGGAGCCACCCACCCACCGAGAGAGAGCCACCCACCCACCGAGAGAGGGAGAGCCACCCACCCACCGAGAGAGAGAGAGCCACCCACCGAGAGAGAAAGAGCCACCCACCCGCCGAGAGAGAGCCACCCACCCACCGAGAGAGGGAGAGCCACCCACCCACCGAGAGAGAGAGAGCCACTGACCCACCGACAGAGAGAGTCTCCCACCCACCGAGAGAGAGAGAGACCCACCCAGCGAGAGAGAGAGCCACCCACCCACCGAGAGAAAGAGCCATCCACCCATCTAGAGAGAGAGAGCCACCCATCCACCGAGAGAGAGAGAGCCACCCACCCACCAAGAGAGAGAGAGACAAGCACACACTGAGAGAGAGAGTGAGAGCAACCCACCCACCGAGAGAGAGAGCCACCCACCCACCAAGAGAGAGAGAGACAATCACACACTGAGAGAGAGAGTGAGAGCAACCCACCCACCGAGAGAGTGAGCCACCCACCCACCAAGAGAGAGAGAGACAATCACACACTGAGAGAGAGAGTGAGAGCAACCCACCCACCGAGAGAGAGAGCCACCCACCCACCAAGAGAGAGAGAGACAATCACACACTGAGAGAGAGAGTGAGAGCCACCCACCCACCAAGAGAGAGAGAGAGACATCCACCCACCGAGAGAGAGAGAGAGCCACCCACCCACCGAGAGAGAGAGAGAGCCACCCACCCACCGAGAGAGAGAGAGCCGACCACCCACTGAGAGAGAGAGAGCCAAACACCCACCGTGCGAGAGAGAGCCACCCATCCACTGAGAGAGAGAGAGAGCCAGCCACTCACCGAGAGAGGGAGCCAATCACTCACCGAGAGAGAGAGAGAGAGAGAGAGCGCAACCCACGCACCGAGAGAGAGCCACCCACCTGGAGAGAGAGAGCCACACACCCACCGAGAGAGAGATCACCACCCACCGAGAGATAGAGAGCCAATCACCCACCGAGAGAGAGAGAGAGAGCAACCCACCCACCGAGAGAGCCACACACCCACCGAGAGAGAACCATCCACCCACCGAGAGAAAGAGATCCACCCACCCATCGAGAGAGAGCAACCCACCCACAGAGAGAGAGAGAACCACCCACCCATCGAGAGAGAGGCAGCCACACACCCACCGAGAGAGATAAAGACACCCACCCACCGAGAGAGAGCCACCCACCTACCAAGAGAGAGAGACACCCACCCACCGTGAGAGAGAAAGCCACCCACCCACCCAGAGAGACGGAGAGCCACCCACCCACCGAGAGAGAGAGCCACCCACCCACCGAGAGAGAGCCACCCACCCACCCACCCATCCAGAGAGACGGAGAGCCACCCACCCACCGAGAGAAAGAGAGCCACCCACCCACCGAGAGACAGCCACCCTCCACCGAGAGTGAGAGAGCCATCCACACACCGAGAGAGAGAGCCACCCACCAAGAGAGAGAGATCCACCCACCCACCGAGAGAGAGAGAGAGCCACCCACCGAGAGAGAGAGAGCCACCCACACACAAAGAGAGAGAGATCCACCCACCCAACGAGAGAGAGAGAGAGCCACCCAGCGAGAGAGAGAGGGCCACCCACCGAGAAAGAGAGCGAGCCACCCACCCACCGAGAGAGAGAGAGTGCCACCCACCGAGAGAGAGAGAGAGAGCCAGCCACCCACCGAGAGAGAGAGAGAGCTACCCACCCACCGAGAGAGAGGGAGCCACCCACCGAGCGAGAGAGAGCCACCCACCCACAGAGAGAGAGAGATCCACCCACCCAACGAGAGAGAGAGAGAGCCATCCAGTGAGAGAGAGAGAGCCACCCACCGAGAAAGAGAGAGAGCCACCACGCACCGAGAGAGGGAGTGCCATCCACCCACCGAGAGAGGGAGTGCCATCCACCCACCAGGAGAGGGAGCCACCCATCCACCGAGAGAGAGAGAGAGAGCCACCCACCCACCGAGAGAGAGAGAGAGCTACCCACCCACCGAGAGAAAGAGAGAGAGCCACCCACCCACCGAGAGAGAGAGCCACCCACCCACCAAGAGAGAGAGAGCCACCCACCCACCGAGAGAGAGAGCCACCCACCCACCGAGAGAGAGAGAGCCACCCACCCACCAAGAGAGAGAGCCACCCTCCCACCGAGAGAGAGAGAGAGAGCCCCCCACCCACCGAGAGAGAGAGAGCCACCCACGCACCGAGAGTGAGAGAGAGCCACCCACTGAGAGAGAGAGAGCCACCCGCCCACCGAGAGTCAGCCGCTCACCCACCGAGAGAGAGAGCCACCCACCCACCGAGAGAGAGAGAGCCACCCACCCACCGAGAGTCAGCCGCTCACCCACCGAGAGAGAGAGCCACCCACCCACCGACACAGAGAGCCACCCTCCCACCGAGAGAGAGAGAGAGAGCCACCCACCCACCGAGAGAGTGAACCACCAACCCACCGAGAGAGAGAGAGCAACCCACCGAGAGAGAGCCGCCCACAAACCGAGAGAGAGAGCCACCCACCCACCGAGAGAGGGAGAGCCACCCACCCACCGAGAGAGAGAGCCACCCACCCACCGAGAGAGTGAGAGCCACCCACACACCAATAGAGGGAGAGCCACCCACCCACCGAGAGAGAGAGAGAGCCACCCACCCACCGAGAGAGGGAGAGCCACCCACCCACCGAGAGAGAGAGCCACCCACCCACCGAGAGAGTGAGAGCCACCCACACACCGATAGAGTGAGAGCCACCCACCCACCGAGAGAGAGAGAGAGCCACACACCCACCGAGAGAGAGAGAGAGAGCCACCCACCCACCGAGAGAGAAAGAGCCGACCACCCACCGAGAGAGAGAGAGCCAAACACCCACCGTGCGAGAGAGAGCCATCCATCCACTGAGAGAGAGAGAGAGCCAGCCACTCACCGAGAGAGGGAGCCAATCACTCACCGAGAGAGAGAGAGAGAGAGAGAGAGAGCAACCCACGCACCGAGAGAGAGACACCCACCTGGAGAGAGAGAGCCACACACCCACCTAGAGAGAGATCACCACCCACCGAGAGATAGAGAGCCAATCACCCACCGAGAGAGAGAGAGAGAGCAACCCACCCACCGAGAGAGCCACACACCCACCGAGAGAGAACCATCCACCCACCGAGAGAAAGAGATCCACCCACCCATCGAGAGAGAGCAACCCACCCACAGAGAGAGAGAGAACCACCCACCCATCGAGAGAGTGGCAGCCACACACCCACCGAGAGAGATAAAGACACCCACCCACCGAGAGAGAGCCACCCACCTACCGAGAGAGAGAGACACCCACCCACCGTGAGAGAGAAAGCCACCCACCCACCCAGAGAGACTGAGAGCCACCCACTCACCGAGAGAGAGAGAGCCACCCACCCACCGAGAGAGAGCCACCCACCCACCCACCCACCCAGAGAGACGGAGAGCCACCCACCCACCGAGAGACAGAGAGCCACCCACCCACCGAGAGACAGCCACCCTCCACCGAGAGTGAGAGAGCCATCCACACACCGAGAGAGAGAGCCACCCACCAAGAGAGAGGGATCCACCCACCCACCGAGAGAGAGAGAGAGCCACCCACCGAGAGAGAGAGAGCCACCCACACACAGAGAGAGAGAGATCCACCCACCCAACGAGAGAGAGAGAGAGCCACCCAGCGAGAGAGAGAGGGCCACCCACCGAGAAAGAGAGCGAGCCACCCACCCACCGAGAGAGAGTGCCACCCACCGAGAGAGAGAGAGAGAGCCAGCCACCCACCGAGAGAGAGAGAGACAATCACACACTGAGAGAGAGAGTGAGAGCCACCCACCCACCAAGAGAGAGAGAGAGACATCCACCCACCGAGAGAGAGAGAGAGCCACCCACCCACCGAGAGAGAGAGAGAGACATCCACCCACCGAGAGAGAGAGAGAGCCACCCACCCACCGAGAGAGAGAGAGAGCCACCCACCCACCGAGATAGGGAGCCACCCACCCACCGAGAGAGAGAGAGCCACCCACCCACCGAGAGAGGGAGAGCCACCCACCCACCGAGAGAGAGAGAGCCACCCACCGAGAGAGAAAGAGCCACCCACCCGCCGAGAGAGAGAGAGCCACCCACCCACCGAGAGAGGGAGAGCCACCCACCCACCGAGAGAGAGAGAGCCACTGACCCACCGACAGAGAGAGTCTCCCACCCACCGAGAGAGAGAGAGACCCACCCAGCGAGAGAGAGAGCCACCCACCCACCGAGAGAAAGAGCCATCCACCCATCTAGAGAGAGAGAGCCACCCATCCACCGAGAGAGAGAGAGCCACCCACCCACCAAGAGAGAGAGAGACAATCACACACTGAGAGAGAGAGTGAGAGCAACCCACCCACCGAGAGAGAGAGCCACCCACCCACCAAGAGAGAGAGAGACAATCACACACTGAGAGAGAGAGTGAGAGCAACCCACCCACCGAGAGAGAGAGCCACCCACCCACCAAGAGAGAGAGAGACAATCACACACTGAGAGAGAGAGTGAGAGCAACCCACCCACCGAGAGAGAGAGCCACCCACCCACCAAGAGAGAGAGAGACAATCACACACTGAGAGAGAGAGTGAGAGCCACCCACCCACCAAGAGAGAGAGAGAGACATCCACCCACCGAGAGAGAGAGAGAGCCACCCACCCACCGAGAGAGAGAGAGAGCCACCCACCCACCGAGAGAGAGAGAGCCGACCACCCACCGAGAGAGAGAGAGCCAAACACCCACCGTGCGAGAGAGAGCCACCCATCCACTGAGAGAGAGAGAGAGCCAGCCACTCACCGAGAGAGGGAGCCAATCACTCACCGAGAGAGAGAGAGAGAGAGAGAGCGCAACCCACGCACCGAGAGAGAGCCACCCACCTGGAGAGAGAGAGCCACACACCCACCGAGAGAGAGATCACCACCCACCGAGAGATAGAGAGCCAATCACCCACCGAGAGAGAGAGAGAGAGCAACCCACCCACCGAGAGAGCCACACACCCACCGAGAGAGAACCATCCACCCACCGAGAGAAAGAGATCCACCCACCCATCGAGAGAGAGCAACCCACCCACAGAGAGAGAGAGAACCACCCACCCATCGAGAGAGAGGCAGCCACACACCCACCGAGAGAGATAAAGACACCCACCCACCGAGAGAGAGCCACCCACCTACCGAGAGAGAGAGACACCCACCCACCGTGAGAGAGAAAGCCACCCACCCACCCAGAGAGACGGAGAGCCACCCACCCACCGAGAGAGAGAGCCACCCACCCACCGAGAGAGAGCCACCCACCCACCCACCCACCCAGAGAGACGGAGAGCCACCCACCCACCGAGAGAAAGAGAGCCACCCACCCACCGAGAGACAGCCACCCTCCACCGAGAGTGAGAGAGCCATCCACAAACCGAGAGAGAGAGCCACCCACCAAGAGAGAGAGATCCACCCACCCACCGAGAGAGAGAGAGAGCCACCCACCGAGAGAGAGAGAGCCACCCACACACAAAGAGAGAGAGATCCACCCACCCAACGAGAGAGAGAGAGAGCCACCCAGCGAGAGAGAGAGGGCCACCCACCGAGAAAGAGAGCGAGCCACCCACCCACCGAGAGAGAGAGAGTGCCACCCACCGAGAGAGAGAGAGAGAGCCAGCCACCCACCGAGAGAGAGAGAGAGCTACCCACCCACCGAGAGAGAGGGAGCCACCCACCGAGCGAGAGAGAGCCACCCACCCACAGAGAGAGAGAGATCCACCCACCCAACGAGAGAGAGAGAGAGCCACCCAGTGAGAGAGAGAGAGCCACCCACCGAGAAAGAGAGAGAGCCACCACGCACCGAGAGAGGGAGTGCCATCCACCCACCGAGAGAGGGAGTGCCATCCACCCACCAGGAGAGGGAGCCACCCATCCACCGAGAGAGAGAGAGAGAGCCACCCACCCACCGAGAGAGAGAGAGAGCTACCCACCCACCGAGAGAAAGAGAGAGAGCCACCCACCCACCGAGAGAGAGAGCCACCCACCCACCAAGAGAGAGAGAGCCACCCACCCACCGAGAGAGAGAGCCACCCACCCACCGAGAGAGAGAGAGCCACCCACCCACCAAGAGAGAGCCTCCCACCCACCGAGAGAGAGAGAGAGAGCCACCCTCCCACCGAGAGAGAGAGAGAGAGCCCCCCACCCACCGAGAGAGAGAGAGCCACCCACGCACCGAGAGTGAGAGAGAGCCACCCACCGAGAGAGAGAGAGCCACCCGCCCACCGAGAGTCAGCCGCTCACCCACCGAGAGAGAGAGCCACCCACCCACCGAGAGAGAGAGAGCCACCCACCCACCGAGAGTCAGCCGCTCACCCACCGAGAGAGAGAGCCACCCACCCACCGACACAGAGAGCCACCCTCCCACCGAGAGAGAGAGAGAGAGCCACCCACCCACCGAGAGAGTGAACCACCAACCCACCGAGAGAGAGAGAGCAACCCACCGAGAGAGAGCCGCCCACAAACCGAGAGAGAGAGCCACCCACCCACCGAGAGAGGGAGAGCCACCCACCCACCGAGAGAGAGAGCCACCCACCCACCGAGAGAGTGAGAGCCACCCACACACCAATAGAGGGAGAGCCACCCACCCACCGAGAGAGAGAGAGAGCCACCCACCCACCGAGAGAGGGAGAGCCACCCACCCACCGAGAGAGAGAGCCACCCACCCACCGAGAGAGTGAGAGCCACCCACACACCGATAGAGGGAGAGCCACCCACCCACCGAGAGAGAGAGAGAGCCACACACCCACCGAGAGAGAGAGAGAGAGCCACCCACCCACCGAGAGAGAAAGAGCCGACCACCCACCGAGAGAGAGAGAGCCAAACACCCACCGTGCGAGAGAGAGCCATCCATCCACTGAGAGAGAGAGAGAGCCAGCCACTCACCGAGAGAGGGAGCCAATCACTCACCGAGAGAGAGAGAGAGAGAGAGAGAGAGCAACCCACGCACCGAGAGAGAGACACCCACCTGGAGAGAGAGAGCCACACACCCACCGAGAGAGAGATCACCACCCACCGAGAGATAGAGAGCCAATCACCCACCGAGAGAGAGAGAGAGAGCAACCCACCCACCGAGAGAGCCACACACCCACCGAGAGAGAACCATCCACCCACCGAGAGAAAGAGATCCACCCACCCATCGAGAGAGAGCAACCCACCCACAGAGAGAGAGAGAACCACCCACCCATCGAGAGAGTGGCAGCCACACACCCACCGAGAGAGATAAAGACACCCACCCACCGAGAGAGAGCCACCCACCTACCGAGAGAGAGAGACACCCACCCACCGTGAGAGAGAAAGCCACCCACCCACCCAGAGAGACGGAGAGCCACCCACTCACCGAGAGAGAGAGAGCCACCCACCCACCGAGAGAGAGCCACCCACCCACCCACCCACCCAGAGAGACGGAGAGCCACCCACCCACCGAGAGACAGAGAGCCACCCACCCACCGAGAGACAGCCACCCTCCACCGAGAGTGAGAGAGCCATCCACACACCGAGAGAGAGAGCCACCCACCAAGAGAGAGGGATCCACCCACCCACCGAGAGAGAGAGAGAGCCACCCACCGAGAGAGAGAGAGCCACCCACACACAGAGAGAGAGAGATCCACCCACCCAACGAGAGAGAGAGAGAGCCACCCAGCGAGAGAGAGAGGGCCACCCACCGAGAAAGAGAGCGAGCCACCCACCCACCGAGAGAGAGTGCCACCCACCGAGAGAGAGAGAGAGAGCCAGCCACCCACCGAGAGAGAGAGAGAGAGCTACCCACCCACCGAGAGAGAGAGAGCCACCCACCGAGCGAGAGAGAGCCACCCACCCACAGAGAGAGAGAGATCCACCCACCCAACGAGAGAGAGAGATAGAGCCACCCAGCGAGAGAGAGAGAGCCACCCACCGAGAAAGAGAGAGAGCCACCCACGCACCGAGAGAGGGAGTGCCATCCACCCACCGAGAGAGGGAGTGCCATCCACCCACCGGGAGAGGGAGCCACCCACCCACCGAGAGAGAGAGAGAGAGCCACCCACCCACCGAGAGAGAGAGCTACCCACCCACCGAGAGAAAGCCACCCACCCACCGAGAGAGAGAGCCACCCACCCACCAAGAGAGAGAGAGCCACCCACCCACCGAGAGAGAGAGCCACCCACCCACCGAGAGAGAGAGAGCCACCCACCCACCAAGAGAGAGAGCCACCCTCCCACCGAGAGAGAGAGAGAGAGCCCCCCACCCACCGAGAGAGAGAGAGCCACCCACGCACCGAGAGAGAGAGAGAGCCACCCACCGAGAGAGAGAGAGCCACCCACCCACCGAGAGTCAGCCGCTCACCCACCGAGAGAGAGAGCCACCCACCCACCGAGAGAGAGAGAGCCACCCACCCACCGAGAGTCAGCCGCTCACCCACCGAGAGAGAGAGCCACCCACCCACCGAGACAGAGAGCCACCCTCCCACCGAGAGAGAGAGAGCCACCGACACACCGATAGAGGGAGAGCCACCCACCCACCGAGAGAGAGAGAGAGCCACCCACCCACCGTGAGAGTGAGAGCCACCCACCCACCGAGAGAGAGAGCCACCCACCCACCGAGAGAGAGAGAGCCACCCACACACCGATAGAGGGAGAGCCACCCACCCACCGAGAGAGAGAGAGAGCCACCCACCCACCGAGAGAGAGAGAGCCACCCACACACCGAGAGAGAGAGCCACCCACCCACCGAGAGAGAGAGAGAGCCACCCACCCACCGAGAGAGAGAGAGAGCCACCCACCCACCGAGAGAGAGAGAGAGCCACCCACCCACCGAGAGAGAGAGCCACCCACCCACCGAGAGAGAGAGAGCCACCCACACACCAATAGAGGGAGAGCCACCCACCCACCGAGAGAGAGAGAGCCACCCACCCACCGAGAGAGGGAGAGCCACCCACCCACCGAGAGAGAGAGCCACCCACCCACCGAGAGAGAGAGAGCCACCCACCCATCGAGAGAGAGAGAGAGCCACCCACCCACCGTGAGAGAGAGCCACCCACCCACCGAGAGAGAAAGAGAGCCACCCACCCACCGAGAGAGAGAGAGCCACCCACCCACCGAGAGAGAGAGAGAGCCACCCACCCACCGAGAGAGAGAGAGCCACCCTCCCACCGAGAGAGAGAGAGAGAGCCCATCACCCACCGAGAGAGAGAGAGCCACCCACGCACCGAGAGAGAGAGAGAGCCACCCACCGAGAGAGAGAGAGCCACCCACCCACCGAGAGTCAGCCGCTCACCCACCGAGAGAGAGAGCCACCCACCCACCGAGAGAGAGAGAGCCACCCACCCACCGAGAGTCAGCCGCTCACCCACCGAGAGAGAGAGCCACCCACTCACCGAGACAGAGAGCCACCCTCCCACCGAGAGAGAGAGAGAGAGCCCCCCACCCACCGAGAGAGTGAACCACCAACCCACCGAGAGGGAGAGAGCCACCCACACACCGATAGAGGGAGAGCCACCCACCCACCGAGAGAGAGAGAGAGCCACCCACCCACCGAGAGAGAGAGAGCCACCCACCCACCGAGAGAGAGAGAGCCACCCACCCACCGAGAGAGAGAGCCACCCACCCACCGAGAGAGAGAGAGAGCCACCCACCCACCGAGAGAGAGAGAGCCACCCATCCACCGAGAGTCAGCCGCTCACCCACCGAGAGAGAGAGCCACCCACTCACCGAGACAGAGAGCCACCCTCCCACCGAGAGAGAGAGAGAGAGCCCCCCACCCACCGAGAGAGTGAACCACCAACCCACCGAGAGGGAGAGAGCCACCCACACACCGATAGAGGGAGAGCCACCCACCCACCGAGAGAGAGAGAGAGCCACCCACCCACCGAGAGAGAGAGAGCCACCCACCCACCGAGAGAGAGAGAGCCACCCACCCACCGAGAGAGAGAGAGCCACCCACCCACCGAGAGAGAGAGAGAGCCACCCACCCACCGAGAGAGAGAGAGCCACCCACCCACCGAGAGAGAGAGAGCCACCCACACACCGATAGAGGTAGAGCCACCCACCCACCGAGAGAGAGAGAGACACCCACACACCGAGAGAGGGAGAGCCACCCACCCACCGAGAGAGAGAGAGAGCCACCCACCCACCGAGAGAGAGAACCACCCACCCACCGAGAGAGAGAGAGCCACCCACCCACCGAGAGAGGGAGAGCCACCCACCCACCGAGAGAGGGAGAGCCACCCACCCACCGAGAGAGAGAGAGAGCCACCCACCGAGAGAGAAAGAGCCACCCACCCGCCGAGAGAGAGAGAGCCACCCACCAAGAGAGAGAGAGCCACCCACCGAGAGAGAGAGAGAGCCACCCACCCACTGAGAGAAAGAGAGCCACCCACACACCGATAGAGAGAGAGACACCCACCCACCGAGAGAGGGAGAGCCACCCACCCACCGAGAGAGAGAGAGAGCCACCCACCCACCGAGAGAGAGAGAGCCACCCACACACCGATAGAGGGAGAGCCACCCACCCACCGAGAGAGAGAGAGAGCCACCCACCCACCGAGAGAGAGAGAGAGAGCCACCCACCCACCGAGAGAGAGAGAGCCGACCACCCACCGAGAGAGAGAGAGCCAAACACCCACCGTGCGAGAGAGAGCCACCCATCCACTGAGAGAGAGAGAGAGCCAGCCACTCACCGAGAGAGGGAGCCAATCACTCACCGAGAGAGAGAGAGAGAGAGAGAGAGCAACCCACGCACCGAGAGAGAGCCACTCACCTGGAGAGAGAGAGCCACACACCCACCGAGAGAGAGATCACCACCCACCGAGAGATAGAGAGCCAATCACCCACCGAGAGAGAGAGAGAGAGCAACCCACCCACCGAGAGAGCCACACACCCACCGAGAGAGAACCATCCACCCACCGAGAGAAAGAGATCCACCCACCCATCGAGAGAGAGCAACCCACCCACAGAGAGAGAGAGAACCACCCACCCATCGAGAGAGAGGCAGCCACACACCCACCGGGAGAGATAAAGACACCCACCCACCGAGAGAGAGCCACCCACCTACCGAGAGAGAGAGACACCCACCCACCGTGAGAGAGAAAGCCACCCACCCACCCAGAGAGACGGAGAGCCACCCACTCACCGAGAGAGAGAGAGCCACCCACCCACCGAGAGAGAGCCAACCCAGAGAGACGGAGAGCCACCCACCCACCGAGAGACAGAGAGCCACCCACCCACCGAGAGACAGCCACCCTCCACCGAGAGTGAGAGAGCCATCCACACACCGAGAGAGAGAGCCACCCACCAAGAGAGAGAGATCCACCCACCCACCGAGAGAGAGAGAGAGCCACCCACCGAGAGAGAGAGAGCCTCCCACACACAGAGAGAGAGAGATCCACCCACCCAACGAGAGAGAGAGAGAGCCACCCAGCGAGAGAGAGAGGGCCACCCACCGAGAAAGAGAGCGAGCCACCCACCCACCGAGAGAGAGAGAGAGTGCCACCCACCGAGAGAGAGAGAGAGAGCCAGCCACCCACCGAGAGAGAGAGAGAGCTACCCACCCACCGAGAGAGAGAGAGCCACCCACCGAGCGAGAGAGAGCCACCCACCCACAGAGAGAGAGAGATCCACCCACCCAACGAGAGAGAGAGAGAGAGCCACCCAGCGAGAGAGAGAGAGCCACCCACCGAGAAAGAGAGAGAGCCACCCACGCACCGAGAGAGGGAGTGCCATCCACCCACCGAGAGAGGGAGTGCCATCCACCCACCGGGAGAGGGAGCCACCCACCCACCGAGAGAGAGAGAGAGAGCCACCCACCCACCGAGAGAGAGAGAGAGCTACCCACCCACCGAGAGAAAGAGAGAGAGCCACCCACCCACCGAGAGAGAGAGCCACCCACCCACCAAGAGAGAGAGAGCCACCCACCCACCGAGAGAGAGAGCCACCCACCCACCGAGAGAGAGAGAGCCACCCACCCACCAAGAGAGAGAGCCACCCTCCCACCGAGAGAGAGAGAGAGAGAGCCCCCCACCCACCGAGAGAGAGAGATCCACCCACGCACCGAGAGAGAGAGAGAGAGCCCCCCACCCACCGAGAGAGAGAGAGCCACCCACGCACCGAGAGAGAGAGAGAGCCACCCACCGAGAGAGAGAGAGCCACCCACCCACCGAGAGTCAGCCGCTCACCCACCGAGAGAGAGAGCCACCCACCCACCGAGAGAGAGAGAGCCACCCACCCACCGAGAGTCAGCCGCTCACCCACCGAGAGAGAGAGCCACCCACCCACCGAGACAGAGAGCCACCCTCCCACCGAGAGAGAGAGAGCCACCGACACACCGATAGAGGGAGAGCCACCCTCCCACCGAGAGAGAGAGAGAGAGCCACCCACCCACCGAGAGAGAGAGAGAGCCACCCACCCACCGAGAGAGAGAGAGCCACCCACACACCGATAGAGGGAGAGCCACCCTCCCACCGAGAGAGAGAGAGAGAGCCCCCCACCCACCGAGAGAGAGAGAGCCACCCACGCACCGAGACAGAGAGAGAGCCACCCACCGAGAGAGAGAGAGCCACCCACCCACCGAGAGTCAGCCGCTCACTGTCGAAATCTCGACCTCAGAAAAGAATGACTCCGACACTTTTAATTTACTTGCTCGCAAGGGGTAGGTTTCACTCAGTCAAGGGCCAAATGAAACCTCCGCAATGGTACAGCTTCACAAGATATTTATACAGTAAAACCCAAGTTCTGGCCTCTCCCTGTGTATTGCTCTGTCTCACAGTCAGTGAATACAGATAAAGAGTTAATTACTATATCCTGGTCCTGAAATGGTGTCAAGATATTTCCTTTTGTCAGGGTTATCAGAAAGCCAAACGGCCATTACTCCATGAGTCATAGGTAATGGGCTATCACCTGTCTTGTATTGTGAATACAGATTATCCCATTTCCTGGTCAGTTTACCTGTTTGCTTCAAATGGATGAGGTAAAGGAAAGAGATAATGGCTAGAAGATAAGGGTGGGGTGACATGGAACTCCTGTAGTGTAGACAATAGGAGAGCACCATGGGGGGTTACTTGTCTCAGCATGACTTGTCTCCTAGCTGTCTGATAACCATCAGCCATCTAACAGCAGGTTTAGCTGTTCATAATAAGCTGGCTGCAAAAATGCAGAAAGTTCTGGAAGGGCCAGGACTCCATTTTAATCAAAAGGCACACAAATACCGTATGGTATCAGCTTAGATAAAAATACATTTCCACATTCCCCCATTTTGTCCTTCACAAGGACAACTCAATCCATTCTGATCTTGTACAGTCTCTCCATTTCCATTTCTTTTAGTTTCATTACTCACTAGGCATATTATACCCTCAGGATTTCCTATTCTGGGAGTAATGCTTAGGAAGGGAGGCTGATGGTTATTATCATAATTGGGCTGGTACCATCCCTGGAAGGCTGTAAGTTTATACCCTGCCGACCTCCATTCTGTTTGCTCCTTTGTTTCTGGCCCCTTAGTTAGTTTTGTCCTGTTTTGCACTGTCAACCATTCTACCATTTCTGATTCGTTAAAGGGGACAGATCTCAGGGGAATACCCCCCTGGAGTGGACAGGTACATGGGAACATATCCAACAACTCGACAAGTTTCTTTCTTGAGCATACCTATGACTCAGTGCCATAAATACGTTTACGTGCAATTCCCTTCGGTGGTGGGTCTGTACCCCTGGTGTAATCAATAATGCGAAGTAAAACCCTGTCAAGCCCAGCACCATCAGTCCCCATAGTCCATACAGTTCTTTATTCAGTCTTCCTTTTTCTGTTCCTCTGATTCCTTCGTCCCTTCCTCCTGGTCGGGTGCCCGTTTGCAATGGGATGCGTGGATCCATGTTGGTCTTTCCTTTACCTTGATTGCAGTATTGGTCGCCAGCAGGACCTGGTATGGTCCTTCGAATCTTGGCTGTAGACAGAGAGAGAGCCACCCACCCACCGAGAGAGAGAGCCACCCACCCACCGAGAGAGAGAGAGCCACCCACACACCAATAGAGGGAGAGCCACCCACCCACCGAGAGAGAGAGAGCCACCCACCCACCGAGAGAGGGAGAGGCACCCACCCACCGAGAGAGAGAGCCACCCACCCACCGAGAGAGAGAGAGAGCCACCCACCCACCGAGAGAGAGAGAGAGCCACCCACCCACCGTGAGAGAGAGCCACCCACCCACCGAGAGAGAAAGAGAGCCACCCACCCACCGAGAGAGAGAGAGCCACCCACCCACCGAGAGAGAGAGAGAGCCACCCACCCACCGAGAGAGAGAGAGCCACCCTCCCACCGAGAGAGAGAGAGAGAGCCCCCCACCCACCGAGAGAGAGAGAGCCACCCACGCACCGAGAGAGAGAGAGAGCCACCCACCGAGAGAGAGAGAGCCACCCACCCACCGAGAGTCAGCCGCTCACCCACCGAGAGAGAGAGCCACCCACCCACCGAGAGAGAGAGAGCCACCCACCCACCGAGAGTCAGCCGCTCACCCACCGAGAGAGAGAGCCACCCACCCACCGAGACAGAGAGCCACCCTCCCACCGACAGAGAGAGAGAGAGCCCCCCACCCACCGAGAGAGTGAACCACCAACCCACCGAGAGAGAGAGAGCAACCCACCGAGAGAGAGCCGCCCACAAACCGAGAGAGAGAGCCACCCACCCACCGAGAGAGGGAGAGCCACCCACCCACCGAGAGAGAGAGCCACCCACCCACCGAGAGAGAGAGAGCCACCCACACACCGATAGAGGGAGAGCCACCCACCCACCGAGAGAGAGAGAGAGCCACCCACCCACCGAGAGAGAGAGAGCCACCCACCCACCGAGAGAGAGAGAGCCACCCACCCACCGAGAGAGAGAGAGAGCCACCCACCCACCGAGAGAGAGAGAGAGCCACCCACCCACCGAGAGAGAGAGAGCCACCCACCCACCGAGAGAGAGAGAGCCACCCACACACACCGATAGAGGTAGAGCCACCCACCCACCGAGAGAGAGAGAGACACCCACCCACCGAGAGAGGGAGAGCCATCCACCCACCGAGAGAGAGAGAGAGCCACCCACCGAGAGAGAGAACCACCCACCCACCGAGAGAGAGAGAGCCACCCACCCACCGAGAGAGGGAGAGCCACCCACCCACCGAGAGAGAGAGAGCCACCCACACACCGATAGATGTAGAGCCACCCACCCACCGAGAGAGAGAGAGACACCCACCCACCGAGAGAGGGAGAGCCATCCACCCACCGAGAGAGAGAGAGCCACCCACCAAGAGAGAGAGAACCACCCACCGAGAGAGAGAGAGAGCCACCCACCCACTGAGAGAAAGAGATCTACCCACCCATCGAGAGAGAGAGAGCCACCCACCCATCGAGAGAGAGAGCCACCCACCCACCGAGAGAGAGAGAGAGCCACCCACCCACCGAGAGAGAGAGCCACCCACCCACCGAGAGAGAGAGAGCCACCCACCGAGAGAGGGAGAGCCACCCACCCACCGAGAGAGAGAGAGACAATCACACACTGAGAGAGAGAGTGAGAGCAACCCACCCAGCGAGAGAGAGAGCCACCCACCCACCAAGAGAGAGAGAGACAATCACACACTGAGAGAGAGAGTGAGAGCCACCCACCCACCAAGAGAGAGAGAGAGACATCCACCCACCGAGAGAGAGAGAGAGCCACCCACCCACCGAGAGAGAGAGAGAGCCACCCACCCACCGAGAGAGAGAGAGAGCCACCCAGCCACCGAGAGAGAGAGAGCCGACCACCCACCGAGAGAGAGAGAGCCAAACACCCACCGTGCGAGAGAGAGCCACCCATCCACTGAGAGAGAGAGAGAGCCAGCCACTCACCGAGAGAGGGAGCCAATCACTCACCGAGAGAGAGAGAGAGAGAGAGAGAGAGCAACCCACGCACCGAGAGAGAGCCACCCACCTGGAGAGAGAGAGCCACACACCCACCGAGAGAGAGATCACCACCCACCGAGAGATAGAGAGCCAATCACCCACCGAGAGAGAGAGAGAGAGCAACCCACCCATCGAGAGAGCCACACACCCACCGAGAGAGAACCATCCACCCACCGAGAGAAAGAGATCCACCCACCCATCGAGAGAGAGCAACCCACCCACAGAGAGAGAGAGAACCACCCACCCATCGAGAGAGAGGCAGCCACACACCCACCGAGAGAGAGAGAGCCACCCACCCACCGAGAGAGAGCCACCCACCTACCGAGAGCGAGAGACACCCACCCACCGTGAGAGAGAAAGCCACCCACCCACCCAGAGAGACGGAGAGCCACCCACCCACCGAGAGAGAGAGAGCCACCCACCCACCGAGCGAGAGCCACCCACCCACCCAGAGAGACGGAGAGCCACCCACCCACCGAGAGAAAGAGAGCCACCCACCCACCGAGAGAGAGAGAGAGCCACCCACCCATCGAGAGAGAGAGAGCCACCCACCCACCCAGAGAGACGGAGAGCCACCCACCCACCGAGCGAGAGCCACCCACCCACCGAGAGAGAGAGAGAGCCACCCACCCATCGAGAGAGAGAGAGCCACCCACCCACCCAGAGAGACGGAGAGCCACCCACCCACCGAGAGAAAGAGAGCCACCCACCCACCGAGAGAGAGAGAGAGCCACCCACCCACCGAGAGAGAGAGAGCCGACCACCCACCGAGAGAGAGAGAGCCAAACACCCACCGTGCGAGAGAGAGCCACCCATCCACCGAGAGAGAGAGAGCCGACCACCCACCGAGAGAGAGAGAGCCGACCACCCACCGAGAGAGAGAGAGCCAAACACCCACCGTGCGAGAGAGAGCCACCCATCCACCGAGAGAGAGAGAGCCACCCACCCACCGAGAGAGAGAGAGCCGACCACCCACCGAGAGAGAGAGAGCCACCCACCCACCGTGAGAGAGAGCCACCCACCCACCGAGAGAGAGAGAGAGAGCCACCCACCCACCGAGAGAGAGAGAGAGAGCCCCCCACCCACCGAGAGAGAGAGAGCCACCCTCCCACCGAGAGAGAGAGAGCCGACCACCCACCGAGAGAGAGAGAGCCCCCCACCCACCGAGAGAGAGAGAGAGCCACCCACCCACCGAGAGAGAGAGAGCCACCCTCCCACCGAGAGAGAGAGAGCCACCCTCCCACCGAGAGAGAGAGAGCCACCCATCCACCGAGAGAGAGAGAGCCACCCACCCACCGAGAGAGAGAGAGCCGACCACCCACCGAGAGAGAGAGAGCCACCCACCCACCGTGAGAGAGAGCCACCCACCCACCGAGAGAGAGAGAGAGAGCCACCCACCCACCGAGAGAGAGAGAGAGAGCCCCCCACCCACCGAGAGAGAGAGAGCCACCCTCCCACCGAGAGAGAAAGAGAGCCACCCACCCACCGAGCGAGAGAGAGCCACCCACCCACCGAGAGAGAGAGAGAGCCCCCCACCCACCGAGAGAGAGAGAGCCACCCTCCCACCGAGAGAGAGCCACCCACCCACCGAGAGAGAGAGAGAGCCACCCACCCACCGTGAGAGAGAGCCACCCACCCACCGAGAGAGAGAGAGAGAGCCCCCCACCCACCGAGAGAGAGAGAGCCACCCACCCACCGAGAGAGAGAGCCACCCACCCACCGAGAGAGGGAGAGCCACCCACCCACCGAGAGAGAGAGAGAGCCACCCACCCACCGAGAGAGAGAGCCACCCACCCACCGAGAGAGGGAGAGCCACACAACCACCGAGAGAGAGAGCCACCCACCCACCGAGAGAGAGAGAGAGCCACCCACCCACCGAGAGAGAAAGGGAGCCACACACCCACCGTGAGAGAGAGAGCCACCCACCCACCGAGAGAGAGAGCCACCCACCCACCGAGAGAGAGAGAGAGAGAGCCACCCACCCACCGAGAGAGAGAGAGAGCCACCCACCCACCGAGAGAGAGAGCCACCCACCCACCGAGAGAGAGAGCCACCCACCCACCGAGAGAGGGAGAGAGCCACCCACCCACCGAGAGAGAGAGCCACCCACCCACCGAGAGAGAGAGAGCCACCCACCTACCGAGAGAGAGAGAGAGCCACCCTCCCACCGAGAGAGAGAGAGAGAGCCCCCCACCCACCGAGAGAGAGAGAGCCACCCACCCATCGAGAGAGAGAGAGCCACCC
Source organism: Pristiophorus japonicus (assembly GCF_044704955.1). Classification (NCBI taxonomy): domain Eukaryota; kingdom Metazoa; phylum Chordata; class Chondrichthyes; family Pristiophoridae; genus Pristiophorus; species Pristiophorus japonicus. The sequence goes on from NW_027254885.1 coordinate 129,931, forward strand.
ACCCACCGAGAGAGAGAGAGCCACCCTCCCACCGAGAGAGAGAGAGAGAGCCCCCCACCCACCGAGAGAGAGAGAGCCACCCTCCCACCGAGAGAGAGAGAGAGAGCCCCCCACCCACCGAGAGAGAGAGAGCCACCCACCCACCGAGAGAGAGAGCCACCCACCCACCGAGAGAGGGAGAGCCACCCACCCACCGAGAGAGAGAGCCACCCACCCACCGAGAGAGAGAGAGAGCCACCCACCCACCGAGAGAGAGAGCCACCCACCCACCGAGAGAGGGAGAGCCACACACCCACCGAGAGAGAGAGCCACCCACCCACCGAGAGAGAGAGAGAGCCACCCACCCACCGAGAGAGAAAGAGAGCCACACACCCACCGTGAGAGAGAGAGCCACCCACCCACCGAGAGAGAGAGCCACCCACCCACCGAGAGAGAGAGAGAGAGAGCCACCCACCCACCGAGAGAGAGAGAGAGCCACCCACCCACCGAGAGAGAGAGCCACCCACCCACCGAGAGAGAGAGCCACCCACCCACCGAGAGAGAGAGAGAGCCACCCACCCACCGAGAGAGAGAGCCACCCACCCACCGAGAGAGAGAGAGCCACCCACCCACCGAGAGAGAGAGAGAGCCACCCTCCCACCGAGAGAGAGAGAGAGAGCCCCCCCACCCACCGAGAGAGAGAGAGCCACCCACCCATCGAGAGAGAGAGAGCCACCCACCCACCCAGAGAGAGAGAAAGCCACCCTCCCACCGAGAGAGAGAGAGAGAGCCCCGCACCCACCGAGAGAGAGAGAGCCACCCACCCACCGAGAGTCAGCCACCCACCCACCGAGAGAGGGAGAGCCACCCACCCACCGAGAGAGAGAGCCACCCACCCACCGAGAGAGAGTGAGAGCCACCCACCCACCGAGAGAGAGAGAGAGAGCCACCCACCCACCGAGAGAGAGAGAGAGCCACCCACCCACCAAGAGAGGGTGAGCCACCCACCCACCGAGAGAGAGAGCCACCCACCCACCGAGAGAGAGAGAGAGCCACCCACCTACCGTGAGAGAGAGTGACACCCACCCACGGAGAGAGAGACCAACCGAGAGAGAGAGCCACACACCCACCGAGAGAGAGAGAGAGCCACCCACCGAGAGAGAGAGAGCCACCCACCCACCGAGAGTCAGCCGCTCACCCACCGAGAGAGAGAGCCACCCACCCACCGAGAGAGAGAGAGCCACTGACCCACCGACAGAGAGAGTCTCTCACCCACCGAGAGAGAGAGAGACCCACCCAGCGAGGGAGAGAGCCACCCACCCACCGAGAGAAAGAGCCATCCACCCACCGAGAGTGAGAGAGCCACACACCCACCGAGAGAGAGAGAGCCACCCACCCACCGAGAGAGAGAGAGAGCCAAACACCCACCGTGCGAGAGAGAGCCACCCATCCACTGAGAGAGAGAGAGAGCCAGCCACTCACCGAGAGAGGGAGCCAATCACTCACCGAGAGAGAGAGAGAGAGAGAGAGAGCAACCCACGCAACGAGAGAGAGCCACCCACCTGGAGAGAGAGAGCCACCCACCCACCGAGAGAGAGAACCACCCACCCACCGAGAGATAGAGAGCCAATCACCCACCGAGAGAGAGAGAGAGAGAGATACCCACCCACCGAGAGAGAGAGCCACACACCCACCGAGAGAGAACCATCCACCCACCGAGAGAAAGAGATCCACCCACCCATCGAGAGAGAGCAACCCACCCACCGAGAGAGAGAGAACCACCCACGCATCGAGAGAGAGGCAGCCACACACCCACCGAGAGAGATAAAGACACCCACCCACCGAGAGAGAGCCACCCACCTACCGAGAGAGAGAGACACCCACCCACCGTGAGAGAGAAAGCCACCCACCCACCCAGAGAGACGGAGAGCCACCCACCCACCGAGAGAGAGAGAGCGACCCACCCACCCACCCACCCAGAGAGACGGAGAGCCACCCACCCACCGAGAGAAAGAGAGCCACCCGCCCACCGAGAGAGAGCCACCCTCCACCGAGAGTGAGAGAGCCATCCACACACCGAGAGAGAGAGCCACCCACCAAGAGAGAGAGATCCACCCACACAGAGAGAGAGAGAGATCCACCCACCCACCGAGAGAGAGAGAGAGCCACCCACCGAGAGAGAGAGAGCCACCCACACAGAGAGAGAGAGAGATCCACCCACCCAACGAGAGAGAGAGAGAGCCACCCAGCGAGAGAGAGAGAGCCACCCACCGAGAAAGAGAGCGAGCCACCCACCACCGAGAGAGAGAGAGTTCCACCCACCGAGAGAGAGAGAGAGAGTTCCACCCACCCACCGAGAGAGAGAGAGAGAGCCACCCACCGAGAGAGAGAGAGAGAGCCAGCCACCCACCGAGAGAGAGAGAGAGAGCTACCCACCCACCGAGAGAGAGAGAGCCACCCACCGAGCGAGAGAGAGATCCACCCACCCAACGAGAGAGAGAGAGAGCCACCCAGCGAGAGAGAGAGAGCCACCCACCGAGAAAGAGAGAGAGCCACCCACCCACCGAGAGAGGGAGTGCCATCCACCCACCGAGAGAGGGAGTGCCATCCACCCACCGGGAGAGGGAGCCACCCACCCACCGAGAGAGAGAGAGAGCTACCCACCCACCGAGAGAGAGAGAGAGCCACCCACCCACCAAGAGAGAGAGAGCCACCCACCCACCGAGAGAGAGCCACCCACCCACCGAGAGAGAGAGAGCCAACCACCCACCAAGAGAGAGAGCCACCCACCCACCGAGAGAGAGAGAGCCACCCACCCACCGAGAGAGGGAGAGCCACGCACCCACTGAGAGAGAGAGAGCCACCCACCCACCGAGAGAGGGAGAGCCACCCACCCACCGAGAGAGAGAGAGTGCCACCCACCCACCGAGAGAGAGAGAGAGCCACCCACCCACCGTGAGTGTGAGCCACCCACCCACCGAGAGAGAGAGCCACCCACCCACCGAGAGAGAGAGAGAGCCACCCACCCACCGAGAGAGAGAGAGAGCCACCCACCCACCGTGAGAGAGAGAGCCACCCACCCACCGAGAGAGAAAGAGAGCCACCCACCCACCGAGCGAGAGAGAGAGCCACCCACCCACCGAGAGAGAGAGAGCCACCCTCCCACCGAGAGAGAGAGAGAGAGCCCCCCACCCACCGAGAGAGAGAGAGCCACCCACCCACCGAGAGAGAGAGCCACCCACCCACCGAGAGAGGGAGAGCCACCCACCCACCGAGAGAGAGATCCACCCACCCACCGAAAGAGAGAGAGCCACCCACCCACCGAGAGAGAGAGCCACCCACCCACCGAGAGAGGGAGAGCCACACACCCACCGAGAGAGAGAGCCACCCACCCACCGAGAGAGAGAGAGAGCCACCCACCCACCGAGAGAGAAAGAGAGCCACACACCCACCGTGAGAGAGAGAGCCACCCACCCACCGAGAGAGAGAGCCACCCACCCACCGAGAGAGAGAGAGAGAGAGCCACCCACCCACCGAGAGAGAGAGAGAGAGCCACCCACCCACCGAGAGAGAGAGCCACCCACCCACCGAGAGAGAGAGCCACCCACCCACCGAGAGAGAGAGAGAGCCACCCACCCACCGAGAGAGAGAGCCACCCACCCACCGAGAGAGAGAGAGCCACCCACCCACCGAGAGAGAGAGAGAGCCACCCTCCCACCGAGAGAGAGAGAGAGAGCCCCCCACCCACCGAGAGAGAGAGAGCCACCCACCCATCGAGAGAGAGAGAGCCACCCACCCACCGAGAGAGAGAGAAAGCCACGCTCCCACCGAGAGAGAGAGAGAGAGCCCCGCACCCTCCGAGAGAGAGAGAGCCACCCACCCACCGAGAGTCAGCCACCCACCCACCGAGAGAGGGAGAGCCACCCACCCACCGAGAGAGAGAGCTACCCACCCACCGAGAGAGAGTGAGAGCCACCCACCCACCGAGAGAGAGAGAGAGAGCCACCCACCCACCGAGAGAGAGAGAGAGCCACCCACCCACCAAGAGAGGGCGAGCCACCCACCCACCGAGAGAGAGAGCCACCCACCCACCGAGAGAGAGAGAGAGAGCCACCCACCTACCGTGAGAGAGAGTGACACCCACCCACGGAGAGAGAGACCAACCGAGAGAGAGAGCCACACACCCACCGAGAGAGAGAGAGAGCCACCCACCGAGAGAGAGAGAGCCACCCACCCACCGAGAGTCAGCCGCTCACCCACCGAGAGAGAGAGCCACCCACCCACCGAGAGAGAGAGAGCCACTGACCCACCGACAGAGAGAGTCTCCCACCCACCGAGAGAGAGAGAGACCCACCCAGCGAGGGAGAGAGCCACCCACCCACCGAGAGAAAGAGCCATCCACCCACCGAGAGTGAGAGAGCCACACACCCACCGAGAGAGAGAGAGCCACCCACCCACCGAGAGAGAGAGAGAGCCAAACACCCACCGTGCGAGAGAGAGCCACCCATCCACTGAGAGAGAGAGAGAGCCAGCCACTCACCGAGAGAGGGAGCCAATCACTCACCGAGAGAGAGAGAGAGAGAGAGAGAGCAACCCACGCAACGAGAGAGAGCCACCCACCTGGAGAGAGAGAGCCACCCACCCACCGAGAGAGAGAACCACCCACCCACCGAGAGATAGAGAGCCAATCACCCACCGAGAGAGAGAGAGAGAGAGATACCCACCCACCGAGAGAGAGCCACACACCCACCGAGAGAGAACCATCCACCCACCGAGAGAAAGAGATCCACCCACCCATCGAGAGAGAGCAACCCACCCACCGAGAGAGAGAGAACCACCCACGCATCGAGAGAGAGGCAGCCACACACCCACCGAGAGAGATAAAGACACCCACCCACCGAGAGAGAGCCACCCACCTACCGAGAGAGAGAGACACCCACCCACCGTGAGAGAGAAAGCCACCCACCCACCCAGAGAGACGGAGAGCCACCCACCCACCGAGAGAGAGAGAGCCACCCACCCACCCACCCAGAGAGACGGAGAGCCACCCACCCACCGAGAGAAAGAGAGCCACCCACCCACCGAGAGAGAGCCACCCTCCACCGAGAGTGAGAGAGCCATCCACACACCGAGAGAGAGAGCCACCCACCAAGAGAGAGAGATCCACCCACCCACCGAGAGAGAGAGAGAGCCACCCACCGAGAGAGAGAGAGCCACCCACACACAGAGAGAGAGAGATCCACCCACCCAACGAGAGAGAGAGAGAGCCACCCAGCGAGAGAGAGAGAGCCACCCACCGAGAGAGAGAGAGCCACCCACACACAGAGAGAGAGAGATCCACCCACCCACCGAGAGAGAGAGAGAGAGCAACCCACCGAGAGAGAGAGAGAGAGCCAGCCACCCACCGAGAGAGAGAGAGAGAGCTACCCACCCACCGAGAGAGAGCCAGCCACCCACCGAGAGAGAGAGAGAGAGCTACCCACCCACCGAGAGAGAGAGAGCCACCCACCGAGCGAGAGAGAGATCCACCCACCCAACGAGAGAGAGAGAGAGCCACCCAGCGAGAGAGAGAGAGCCACCCACCGAGAAAGAGAGAGAGCCACCCACCCACCGAGAGAGGGAGTGCCATCCACCCACCGAGAGAGGGAGTGCCATCCACCCACCGGGAGAGGGAGCCACCCACCCACCGAGAGAGAGAGAGAGAGCTACCCACCCACCGAGAGAGAGAGAGAGCCACCCACCCACCAAGAGAGAGAGAGCCACCCACCCACCGAGAGAGAGCCACCCACCCACCGAGAGAGAGAGAGCCACCCACCCACCGTGAGTGTGAGCCACCCACCCACCGAGAGAGAGAGAGAGCCACCCACCCACCGAGAGAGAGAGAGCCACCCACCCACCAAGAGAGAGAGCCACCCTCCCACCGAGAGAGAGAGAGAGAGCCCCCCACCAACCGAGAGTGAGAGAGCCACCCTCCCACCGAGAGAGAGAGAGAGAGCCCCCCACCCACCGAGAGAGAGAGAGCCACCCACCCACCGAGAGAGAGAGCCACCCACCCACCGAGAGAGGGAGAGCCACCCACCCACCGAGAGAGAGCCACCCACCCCCCGAGAGAGAGAGAGAGCCACCCACCCACCGAGAGAGAGAGCCACACACCCACCGTGAGAGAGAGAGCCACCCACCCACCGAGAGAGAGAGCCACCCACCCACCGAGAGAGAGAGAGAGCCACCCACCCACCGAGAGAGAGAGAGACAGCCACCCACCCACCGAGAGAGAGAGAGAGCCACCCACCCACCGAGAGAGAGAGAGAGCCATCCTCCCACCGAGAGAGAGAGAGAGAGCCCCCCACCCACCGAGAGAGAGAGAGCCACCCACCCACCGAGAGAGAGAGAGCCACCCACCCACCGAGAGAGAGAGAAAGCCACCCTCCCACCGAGAGAGAGAGAGAGAGCCCCGCACCCACCGAGAGAGAGAGAGCCACCCACCCACCGAGAGAGAGAGAGAGCCACCCACCCACCGAGAGAGAGAGAGAGAGAGCCACCCTCCCACCGAGAGAGAGAGAGAGAGCCACCCACACACCGAGAGAGAGAGAGAGCCACCCACCCACCGAGAGTCAGCCGCTCACCCACCGAGAGAGGGAGAGCCACCCACCCACCGAGAGAGAGAGAGAGAGCCACCCACCCACCGAGAGAGAGAGAGAGCCACCCACCCACTGAGAGAGAGAGCCACCCACTCACCGAGAGAGAGAGAGCCACCCACCTACCGAGAGAGAGAGAGAGCCACCCACCCACCGAGAGAGAGAGCCACCCACCCACCGAGAGAGAGAGAGCCACCCACCCACCGAGAGAGAGAGAGAGAGCCCCCCACCCACCGAGAGAGAGAGCCACCCACCCACCGAGAGAGAGAGCCACCCACCCACCGAGAGAGAGAGCCACCCTCCCACCGAGAGAGAGAGAGACCCCCACTCACAGAGAGAGAGAGAGAGCCACCCACCCACCGAGAGAGAGAGCCACCCACCCACCGAGAGAGAGAGCCACCCTCCCACCGAGAGAGAGAGAGACCCCCACTCACAGAGAGAGAGAGAGAGCCCCCCACCCACCGAGAGACAGAGAGAGCCACCCACCCACCGAGAGAGAGAGCCACCCACCCACCGAGAGAGAGAGCCACCCACCCACCGAGAGAGAAAGAGCCACCCACCCACCGAGAGAGAGAGAGCCACCCACCCACCGAGAGAGAGAGAGAGCCACCCACCCACCGAGAGAGAGCCACCCACCCACCGAGAGAGAGAGAGCCACCCACCCACCGAGAGAGAGAGAGAGCCACCCTCCCACCGAGAGAGAGAGAGAGAGCCCCCCACCCACCGAGAGAAAGAGAGCCACCCACCCACCGAGAGAGAGAGCCACCCACCCACCGAGAGAGAGAGACACCCACCCATCGAGAGAGAGAGCCACCCTCCCACCGAGAGAGAGAGCCCCCCACCCACCGAGAGAGAGAGAGCCACCCTCCCACCGAGAGAGAGAGAGAGAGCCCCCCACCCACCGAGAGAGAGAGAGCCACCCGCGCACCGAGAGTCAGCCGCTCACCCACCGAGAGAGCGAGCCACCCACCGAGAGAGAGCCACCCACCCACCGAGAGAGGGAGAGCCACCCACCCACCGAGAGAGAGAGCCACCCAGCCACCGAGAGAGAGTGAGAGCCACCCACCCACCGTGAGAGAGAGTGACACCCACCCACGGAGAGAGAGACCAACCGAGAGAGAGAGCCACACACCCACCGAGAGAGAGAGAGCCACCCTCCCACCGAGAGAGAGAGAGAGAGCCCCCCACCCACCGAGAGAGAGAGAGCCACCCACCCACCGAGAGAGAGAGAGAGCCACCCACCGAGAGAGAGAGAGAGCCACCCACCCACCGAGAGAGAGAGCCACCCACCCACCGAGAGAGAGAGAGAGAGAGACACCCACCCACCGAGAGAGAGAGCCACCCACCCACCGAGAGAGAGAGAGAGAGAGACACCCACCCACCGAGAGAGAGAGCCACCCACCCACCGAGAGAGAGAGCCACCCAGCCACCAAGAGAGAGTGAGAGCCACCCACCCACCGTGAGAGAGAGTGACACCCACCCACGGAGAGAGAGACCAACCGAGAGAGAGAGCCACACACCCACCGAGAGAGAGAGAGCCACCCTCCCACCGAGAGAGAGAGAGAGAGCCCCCCACCCACCGAGAGAGAGAGAGCCACCCACCCACCGAGAGAGAGAGAGAGCCACCCACCGAGAGAGAGAGAGAGCCACCCACCCACCGAGAGAGAGAGCCACCCACCCACCGAGAGAGAGAGAGAGAGAGACACCCACCCACCGAGAGAGAGAGCCACCAACCCACCGAGAGAGAGAGAGAGAGAGAGACACCCACCCACGAGAGAGAGAGAGAGAGAGAGAGACACCCACCCACCGAGAGAGAGAGCCACCAACCCACCGAGAGAGAGAGAGAGAGAGAGAGAGACACCCACCCACCGAGAGAGAGAGCCACCAACCCACCGAGAGAGAGAGAGAGAGCCACCCACCCACCGAGAGCCACCCACCCACCGAGAGAGAGAGAGCCACCCACCCACCGAGAGAGTGAGAGCCACCCACCGAGAGAGAGAGCAAGCCACCCACCCACCGAGAGAGAGAGAGCCACCCACCCACCGAGAGAGAGAGCTACCCACCCACCGAGACAGAGAGCCACCCACTGAGAGAGAGAGCCACACACCGAGAGAGAGAGAGAGCGACTCACCCACCGAGAGAGCCACCCACCCACTGAGAGAGAGAGCCACGTAACCACCGAGAGAGCGAGAGCCACCCATCCAGAGAGAGCTACCCACCCACCGAAAGAGAGAGCCACCCACCCACCAAGAGTGAGAGAGACACCCAGCCACCGAGAGAGAAATAGCCGCCCACCCAACAAGAGAGAGTGAGACACCCACCCACCAAGAGAGAGAGATCCACGCACCAACCGAGAGAGAGAGAGCGCCACCCACCGAGAGAGAGAGAGCCACCCACCCACCGAGAGAGAGAGAGCCACCCACCGAGAGAGAGAGATCCAATCACTCACGGAGAGAGAGAGAGAGAGAGAGAGAGAGAGAGCGCAACCCACGCACCGAGAGAGAGAGCCACCCACCCACCGAGAGAGAGAGAGAGCCACCCACCGAGAGAGAGAGAGAGCCACCCACCCACCGAGAGAAAGAGCCACCCACCCACCGAGAGAGAGAGAGAGAGAGACACCTACCCACCGAGAGAGAGAGCCACCCACCCACCGAGAGAGAGAGCGACCCAGCCACCGAGAGAGAGTGAGAGCCACCCACCCACCGTGAGAGAGAGTGACACCCACCCACGGAGAGAGAGACCAACCGAGAGAGAGAGCCACACACCCACCGAGAGAGAGAGAGCCACCCTCCCACCGAGAGAGAGAGAGAGAGCCCCCCACCCACCGAGAGAGAGAGAGCCACCCACCCACCGAGAGAGAGAGAGAGCCACCCACCGAGAGAGAGAGAGAGCCACCCACCCACCGAGAGAGAGAGCCACCCACCCACCGAGAGAGAGAGAGAGAGAGACACCCACCCACCGAGAGAGAGAGCCACCAACCCACCGAGAGAGAGAGAGAGAGAGAGACACCCACCCACGAGAGAGAGAGAGAGAGAGAGAGACACCCACCCACCGAGAGAGAGAGCCACCAACCCACCGAGAGAGAGAGAGAGAGACACCCACCCATCGAGAGAGAGAGCCACCAACCCACCGAGAGAGAGAGAGAGCCACCCACCCACCGAGAGCCACCCACCCACCGAGAGAGAGAGAGCCACCCACCCACCGAGAGAGTGAGAGCCACCCACCGAGAGAGAGAGCAAGCCACCCACCCACCGAGAGAGAGAGAGCCACCCACCCACCGAGAGAGAGAGCTACCCACCCACCGAGACAGAGAGCCACCCACTGAGAGAGAGAGCCACACACCGAGAGAGAGAGAGAGCGACTCACCCACCGAGAGAGCCACCCACCCACTGAGAGAGAGAGCCACGTAACCACCGAGAGAGCGAGAGCCACCCATCCAGAGAGAGCTACCCACCCACCGAAAGAGAGAGCCACCCACCCACCAAGAGTGAGAGAGACACCCAGCCACCGAGAGAGAAATAGCCGCCCACCCAACAAGAGAGAGTGAGACACCCACCCACCAAGAGAGAGTGATCCACGCACCAACCGAGAGAGAGAGAGCGCCACCCACCGAGAGAGAGAGAGCCACCCACCCACCGAGAGAGAGAGAGCCACCCACCGAGAGAGAGAGATCCAATCACTCACCGAGAGAGAGAGAGAGAGAGAGAGAGAGAGCGCAACCCATGCACCGAGAGAGAGAGCCACCCACCCACCGAGAGAGAGAGCCACCCACCCACCGAGAGAGTGAGAGCCACCCACACACCAATAGAGGGAGAGCCACCCACCCACCGAGAGAGAGAGAGCCACCCACCCACCGAGAGAGAGAGCCACCCACCCACCGAGAGAGAGAGAGAGCCACCCACCTACCGTGAGAGAGAGTGACACCCACCCACGGAGAGAGAGACCAACCGAGAGAGAGAGCCACACACCCACCGAGAGAGAGAGAGAGCCACCCACCGAGAGAGAGAGAGCCACCCACCCACCGAGAGTCAGCCGCTCACCCACCGAGAGAGAGAGCCACCCACCCACCGAGAGAGAGAGAGCCACTGACCCACCGACAGAGAGAGTCTCCCACCCACCGAGAGAGAGAGAGACCCACCCAGCGAGGGAGAGTGCCACCCACCCACCGAGAGAAAGAGCCATCCACCCACCGAGAGTGAGAGAGCCACACACCCACCGAGAGAGAGAGAGCCACCCACCCACCGAGAGAGAGAGAGAGCCACCCATCCACTGAGAGAGAGAGAGAGCCAGCCACTCACCGAGAGAGGGAGCCAATCACTCACCGAGAGAGAGAGAGAGAGAGAGAGAGCAACCCACGCAACGAGAGAGAGCCACCCACCTGGAGAGAGAGAGCCACCCACCCACCGAGAGAGAGAACCACCCACCCACCGAGAGATAGAGAGCCAATCACCCACTGAGAGAGAGAGAGAGAGAGATACCCACCCACCGAGAGAGAGCCACACACCCACCGAGAGAGAACCATCCACCCACCGAGAGAAAGAGATCCACCCACCCATCGAGAGAGAGCAACCCACCCACCGAGAGAGAGAGAACCACCCACGCATCGAGAGAGAGGCAGCCACACACCCACCGAGAGAGATAAAGACACCCACCCACCGAGAGAGAGCCACCCACCTACCGAGAGAGAGAGACACCCACCCACCGTGAGAGAGAAAGCCACCCACCCACCCAGAGAGACGGAGAGCCACCCACCCACCGAGAGAGAGAGAGCCACCCACCCACCCACCCACCCACCCAGAGAGACGGAGAGCCACCCACCCACCGAGAGAAAGAGAGCCACCCACCCACCGAGAGACAGCCACCCTCCACCGAGAGTGAGAGAGCCATCCACACACCGAGAGAGAGAGCCACCCACCAAGAGAGAGAGATCCACCCACCCACCGAGAGAGAGAGAGAGCCACCCACCGAGAGAGAGAGAGCCACCCACACACAGAGAGAGAGAGATCCACCCACCCAACGAGAGAGAGAGAGAGCCACCCAGCGAGAGAGAGAGAGCCACCCACCGAGAAAGAGAGCGAGCCACCCACCCACCGAGAGAGAGAGAGAGAGCCAGCCACCCACCGAGAGAGAGAGAGAGAGCTACCCACCCACCGAGAGAGAGAGAGCCACCCACCGAGCGAGAGAGAGATCCACCCACCCAACGAGAGAGAGAGAGAGCCACCCAGCGAGAGAGAGAGAGCCACCCACCGAGAAAGAGAGAGAGCCACCCACCCACCGAGAGAGGGAGTGCCATCCACCCACCGAGAGAGGGAGTGCCATCCACCCACCGGGAGAGGGAGCCACCCACCCACCGAGAGAGAGAGAGAGCTACCCACCCACCGAGAGAGAGAGAGAGCCACCCACCCACCAAGAGAGAGAGAGCCACCCACCCACCGAGAGAGAGCCACCCACCCACCGAGAGAGAGAGAGCCACCCACCCACCGTGAGTGTGAGCCACCCACCCACCGAGAGAGAGAGAGAGCCACCCACCCACCGAGAGATTGAGAGCCACCCACCCACCAAGAGAGAGAGCCACCCTCCCACCGAGAGAGAGAGAGAGAGCCCCCCACCCACCGAGAGTGAGAGAGCCACCCTCCCACCGAGAGAGAGAGAGAGAGCCCCCCACCCACCGAGAGAGAGAGCCACCCACCCACCGAGAGAGAGAGCCACCCACCCACCGAGAGAGAGAGCCACCCTCCAACCGAGAGAGAGAGAGACCCCCACTCACAGAGAGAGAGAGAGAGCCACCCACCCACCGAGAGAGAGAGCCACCCACCCACCGAGAGAGAGAGAGAGAGCCCCCCACCCACCGAGAGACAGAGAGAGCCACCCACCCACCGAGAGAGAGAGCCACCCACCCACCGAGAGAGAGAGAGCCACCCACCCACCGAGAGAGAGAGAGAGCCACCCACCCACCGAGAGAGAGAGCCACCCACCCACCGAGAGAGAGAGAGCCACCCACCCACCGAGAGAGAGAGAGAGCCATCCACCAACCGAGAGAGAGAGAGCCACCCACCCACCGAGAGAGAGAGCCACCCACCCACCGAGAGAGAGAGAGCCACCCACCCACCGAGAGAGAGAGCCACCCACCCACCGAGAGAGAGAGACACCCACCCATCGAGAGAGAGAGCCACCCTCCCACCGAGAGAGAGAGCCCCCCACCCACCGAGAGAGAGAGAGCCACCCACCCACCGAGAGAGAGAGCCACCCTCCCACCGAGAGAGAGAGAGAGAGCCCCCCACCCACCGAGAGAGAGAGAGAGCCACCCGCGCACCGAGAGTCAGCCGCTCACCCACCGAGAGAGCGAGCCACCCACCGAGAGAGAGCCACCCACCCACCGAGAGAGGGAGAGCCACCCATCCACCGAGAGAGAGAGCCACCCAGCCACCGAGAGAGAGTGAGAGCCACCCACCCACCGTGAGAGAGAGTGACACCCACCCACGGAGAGAGAGACCAACCGAGAGAGAGAGCCACACACCCACCGAGAGAGAGAGAGCCACCCTCCCACCGAGAGAGAGAGAGAGAGCCCCCCACCCACCGAGAGAGAGAGAGAGAGCCCCCCACCCACCGAGAGAGAGAGAGCCACCCACCCACCGAGAGAGAGAGAGAGCCACCCACCGAGAGAGAGAGAGAGCCACCCACCCACCGAGAGAGAGAGCCACCCACCCACCGAGAGAGAGAGAGAGAGAGACACCCACCCACCGAGAGAGAGAGCCACCAACCCACCGAGAGAGAGAGAGAGAGAGAGACACCCACCCACGAGAGAGAGAGAGAGAGAGAGAGACACCCACCCACCGAGAGAGAGAGCCACCAACCCACCGAGAGAGAGAGAGAGAGAGAGAGACACCCACCCACCTAGAGAGAGAGCCACCAACCCACCGAGAGAGAGAGAGAGAGCCATCCTCCCACCGAGAGAGAGAGAGAGAGCCCCCCACCCACCGAGAGAGAGAGAGCCACCCACCCACCGAGAGAGAGAGAGCCACCCACCCACCGAGAGAGAGAGAGCCACCCACCCACCGAGAGAGAGAGAGCCACCCACCCACCGAGAGAGAGAGAAAGCCACCCTCCCACCGAGAGAGAGAGAGAGAGCCCCGCACCCACCGAGAGAGAGAGAGCCACCCACCCACCGAGAGAGAGAGAGAGCCACCCACCCACCGAGAGAGAGAGAGAGAGAGCCACCCTCCCACCGAGAGAGAGAGAGAGAGCCACCCACACACCGAGAGAGAGAGAGAGCCACCCACCCACCGAGAGTCAGCCGCTCACCCACCGAGAGAGGGAGAGCCACCCACCCACCGAGAGAGAGAGAGAGAGCCACCCACCCACCGAGAGAGAGAGAGAGCCACCCACCCACCGAGAGAGAGAGCCACCCACTCACCGAGAGAGAGAGAGCCACCCACCTACCGAGAGAGAGAGAGAGCCACCCACCCACCGAGAGAGAGAGCCACCCACCCACCGAGAGAGAGAGAGCCACCCACCCACCGAGAGAGAGAGAGAGAGCCACCCTCCCACCGAGAGAGAGAGAGAGAGCCCCCCACCCACCGAGAGAGAGAGCCACCCACCCACCGAGAGAGAGAGCCACCCACCCACCGATAGAGAGAGCCACCCTCCCACCGAGAGAGAGAGAGACCCCCACTCACAGAGAGAGAGAGAGAGCCACCCACCCACCGAGAGAGAGAGCCACCCACCCACCGAGAGAGAGAGAGAGAGCCCCCCACCCACCGAGAGACAGAGAGAGCCACCCACCCACCGAGAGAGAGAGCCACCCACCCACCGAGAGAGAGAGAGCCACCCACCCACCGAGAGAGAGAGAGAGCCACCCACCCACCGAGAGAGAGAGCCACCCACCCATCGAGAGAGAGAGAGCCACCCACCCACCGAGAGAGAGAGAGAGCCACCCTGCCACCGAGAGAGAGAGAGCCACCCACCCACCGAGAGAAAGAGAGCCACCCACCTACCGAGAGAGAGAGCCACCCACCCACCGAGAGAGAGAGACACCCACCCATCGAGAGAGAGAGCCACCCTCCCACCGAGAGAGAGAGCCCCCCACCCACCGAGAGAGAGAGAGCCACCCACCCACCGAGAGAGAGAGCCACCCACCCACCGAGAGAGAGAGAGAGAGCCCCCCACCCACCGAGAGAGAGAGAGAGCCACCCGCGCACCGAGAGTCAGCCGCTCACCCACCGAGAGAGCGAGCCACCCACCGAGAGAGAGCCACCCACCCACCGAGAGAGGGAGAGCCACCCACCCACCGAGAGAGAGAGCCACCCAGCCACCGAGAGAGAGTGAGAGCCACCCACCCACCGTGAGAGAGAGTGACACCCACCCACGGAGAGAGAGACCAACCGAGAGAGAGAGCCACACACCCACCGAGAGAGAGAGAGCCACCCTCCCACCGAGAGAGAGAGAGAGAGCCCCCCACCCACCGAGAGAGAGAGAGCCACCCACCCACCGAGAGAGAGAGAGAGCCACCCACCGAGAGAGAGAGAGAGCCACCCACCCACCGAGAGAGAGAGCCACCCACCCACCGAGAGAGAGAGAGAGAGAGACACCCACCCACCGAGAGAGAGAGCCACCAACCCACCGAGAGAGAGAGAGAGAGACACCCACCCACGAGAGAGAGAGAGAGAGAGAGAGACACCCACCCACCGAGAGAGAGAGCCACCAACCCACCGAGAGAGAGAGAGAGAGAGAGAGAGACACCCACCCACCGAGAGAGAGAGCCACCAACCCACCGAGAGAGAGAGAGAGAGCCACCCACCCACCGAGAGCCACCCACCCACCGAGAGAGAGAGAGCCACCCACCCACCGAGAGAGTGAGAGCCACCCACCGAGAGAGAGAGCAAGCCACCCACCCACCGAGAGAGAGAGAGGCACCCACCCACCGAGAGAGAGAGCTACCCACCCACCGAGAGAGAGAGCCACCCACTGAGAGAGAGAGCCACACACCGAGAGAGAGAGAGAGCGACTCACCCACCGAGAGAGCCACCCACCCACTGAGAGAGAGAGCCACGTAACCACCGAGAGAGCGAGAGCCACCCATCCAGAGAGAGCTACCCACCCACCGAAAGAGAGAGCCACCCACCCACCAAGAGTGAGAGAGACACCCAGCCACCGAGAGAGAAATAGCCGCCCACCCAACAAGAGAGAGTGAGACACCCACCCACCAAGAGAGAGAGATCCACGCACCAACCGAGAGAGAGAGAGCGCCACCCACCGAGAGAGAGAGAGCCACCCACCCACCGAGAGAGAGAGAGCCACCCACCGAGAGAGAGAGATCCAACCACCCACCGAGAGAGAGAGAGCCACCCACCGAGAGAGAGAGAGCCACCCACCCACCGAGAGAGAGAGAGCAACCCACCGAGAGAGAGCGAGCCACCCACCCACCGAGAGAGAGCCACCCACCGAGAGAGAGATAGCCACCCACCCACCGAGTGAGAGAGATCCACCCACGCACCGAGAGAGAGAGAGCCACCCACCCACCGAGAGAGAGAGATCCACCCACGCACCGAGAGAGAGAGAGAGCCACCCTCCGAGAGAGAAAAAGCCACCCACCCGCCGAGAGAGAGAGAGCCACCCACTGAGAGAGAGAGAGAGCCACCCACCCACCAAGAGAGAGAGCCACCCACCGAGAGAGAGAGCCACCCACCGAGAGAGAGAGAGCCACCCACCCACCGAGAGTAAGCACCACCCACCCACCGAGAGAGAGAGCCACCCACCCACCGAGAGAGAACCACCCACCCAGAGAGAGCCACACACCCACCGAAAGAGAGAGCCACCCACCCACCAAGAGTGAGAGACACCCAGCCACCGAGAGAGAAATAGCCGCCCACCCAACAAGAGAGAGAGAGACATCCACCCACCGAGAGAGACAGACGTCCACCCACTCCCTGAGAGTGAGCCACCCACCCACCAAGAGAGAGAGAGAGCCACCCACCGAGAGAGAGAGAGCCACCCACCCTCCGACAGAGAGAGCCACCCACCGAGAGAGAGAGACACCCACCCACCGAGAGAGAGAGAGCCACCCACCCACCGACAGAGAGACAGCAACACACCTGAGAGAGAGAGAGTGCCACCCACCCACTGAGAGAAAGAGATCCACCCACCTATCGAGAGAGAGAGAGCCACCCACCGAGAGAGAAAGAGAGTGCAACCCACCAATCGAGAAAGAGAGTGAGCCACCCACCCACCAAGAGAGAGAGAGCCGACCACCCACCGAGAGAGAGAGAGCCAACCACCCACCGAGAGAGAGAGAGAGCCACCCACCCACCGAGAGAGAGAAAGTCACCCACCCACCGAGAGACAGCCACCCTCCACCGAGAGTGAGAGAGCCATCCACACACCGAGAGAGAGAGCCACCCACCAAGAGAGAGAGATCCACCCACCCACCGAGAGAGAGAGAGAGCCACCCACCGAGAGAGAGAGAGCCACCCACACACAGAGAGAGAGAGATCCACCCACCCAACGAGAGAGAGAGAGAGCCACCCAGCGAGAGAGAGAGAGCCACCCACCGAGAAAGAGAGCGAGCCAACCACCACCGAGAGAGAGAGAGAGAGCCAGCCACCCACCGAGAGAGAGAGAGAGAGCTACCCACCCACCGAGAGAGAGAGAGCCACCCACCGAGCGAGAGAGAGATCCACCCACCCAACGAGAGAGAGAGAGAGCCACCCAGCGAGAGAGAGAGAGCCACCCACCGAGAAAGAGAGAGAGCCACCCACCCACCGAGAGAGGGAGTGCCATCCACCCACCGAGAGAGGGAGTGCCATCCACCCACCGGGAGAGGGAGCCACCCACCCACCGAGAGAGAGAGAGCCACCCACCCACCCACCCAGAGAGACGGAGAGCCACCCACCCACCGAGAGAAAGAGAGCCACCCACCCACCGAGAGAGAGCCACCCTCCACCGAGAGTGAGAGAGCCATCCACACACCGAGAGAGAGAGCCACCCACCAAGAGAGAGAGATCCACCCACCCACCGAGAGAGAGAGAGAGCCACCCACCGAGAGAGAGAGAGCCACCCACACACAGAGAGAGAGAGATCCACCCACCCAACGAGAGAGAGAGAGAGCCACCCAGCGAGAGAGAGAGAGCCACCCACCGAGAGAGAGAGAGCCACCCACACACAGAGAGAGAGAGATCCACCCACCCACCGAGAGAGAGAGAGAGAGCAACCCACCGAGAGAGAGAGAGAGAGCCAGCCACCCACCGAGAGAGAGAGAGAGAGC